>NW_026880575.1:0-31480 GCF_032173495.1 Musca vetustissima
AATACAAATTTTGCCTTTTTTCTCTAAAATACGACCAACGACCAGATCGGCCGAGATTCCTGTGTGGAATCTCAGGTTGTTCGACTGCTTCCTTAAATAAGCAATGAACGATCATTTCGGTTTTCAAATATTGTCTCTGGTGAGCATGAAATGGGAAGAGGGCGAGAAAGAGAGAGAGAGAGAGAGAGAGTGAGACTGAGAGAGCATAATGATTTTGCAAAAGAATGCAAAAACCGATCAAAGGTATACGAATCCGTAACGTAAAGCTGAGAGAAAGACAATAACGCAAATCTTCAAACAAACAAAACATGGAAAATAGTTAATCTGTTGCATAAATAGAACAATGCGAAAAATGGCTGAGAAGGAGATATGCTAAGCCGGCCGGCCGGCGTGGTCTATCTTTTTCCGAATGTTACTTAATCTGTGTATTTGGTAATTCCTGTCGTCTTCCTACATTGCCTAGCCTGGTGTCTGTGTGTCCCAAATTTAGAAAACTGGTATTTTGTCACTGGGTTGGTTGTTGTTGTTCCTGTTCTCTGGCCCTAATGCTACAAGAAGATACCAACTACAACAACAATAATAACAATTGGCGTTTCATGCAGGTAAAATTCAAGCATTTCAAATGCAAATTATTTTCAGGTTTGTTATTGCTTCTTCTCTTTTGGTACTCTTATTTTTTGCCCGGATGATAATTTTTCATTTTGGGGTTCCTTTGCTGCCACATCATATCCTAATCATATATGTGTGCGTGTGTGTTTGTGCGAATGTTTTCATTCCGTTCGTTTTCATATTTTGGGCTATTATCAATCATGACGCGGCCCGTAAGAAAAATATTCGATTCGAATTGTTGTTACATTTTGGGTTCATTGATACGAATTTATGTTCTTCTTCTTTTTGTTGTTGTTGCAGTTGTTCCTCTTCTTGTTCTTCTGTTGCTCATATTTCACAAAGGTGGACTGCAAAGATCTTTTGATTGCTTGTTCTTCAGTTCGCTCGTCACTCGCTTGAGGGGAGGGTAAGAATTTGTGGCAGAATTTAAAATTAGGTTAGAATTCTGTTTTTCTTTTCATCTGATTTGGGACAGTCAGTCGTTCGAAGACATTTATTTCTAATTTATGAATGAAGAAGAAGAATAAGGCGTAGAATAAGAAATCCCACAAATAAAGGTAGCAGGAAGATACAAACATATAACACAAATTACAGCTGTTGCTGTTTTTAGAAGTTTGGATTTAGTTTTTTTCTTTGAATTCGGAGTTCATTATACGGAATCAGGGTTGCAGCCGTGTTCGTGAAATTAAATTTGAAACTCTGATTATATCACTCGATGTGGAGAGAATATGTGTTATGACGAACATCAAAACACATATCGCAAATTTGTTGCAAGGCCGACATATATCAAAAATTGTGATTTTTGAGTTAATGATCGACCAACAAGACTGACACCTATAGGAACCGTCCTCCAACAGAATAGGCCACAACCTCAGACAAGAGGATAGTTTTTTCCTTTCCCAGAGCCTTAAACTTTCTATCTGGTGTGACGAAATGCCATACCAAACAGAAAAAACGTAGGCAATGATAGGCCTGGTCCGCATGACTCTACCAGAAAACAAGACCAAAGAAGATCTTTAGTTCCATTAAGAATGTAGTCTACACGGTCAATAAAATCTAACCTGTAATGCTACCCCTAAATAATTCAGTGGGCCAGAAAGTGCCAAGAGGACATTATCGGCACAGGTCAAGAGAAGACCACAAGGGGAAGGTGCCGGAGTGTGGCCCGAAGAAATATGATACAACATCGGACCCAGCAAAGAATCCTGAGGAACACCAACCAAAATCGGGCGTTGGCTAGAGAGCCGATCACCCATCCTCAGTCTAATATCACGATCTCTAAAGAAATTAGCGACCATTCTATAAGTTTGGCTATCGGAGTCAAACGACTGAAATTTATATAAAAGTCCATCATGCCAGACTGAATCGAAAGCCTCGGCCTTATTTAAATATACAGCTATAGTTCTGTATTTCGTATCGAAACCTTTTCCAACGAAGTTACCAATAATCGTTTAGGGGGTGGACTTTAGAAAATCCCGGCTTAAAACTAAAATGGAAAATGGATTTTCCTATCCTCAACAGTTCTTCTAATCCTTGCTAGACTAAAGGATTCAAATAACTTTCTAAAAGGCGAGAGAAAGGAAATAGGCCTGTAGCTACCACACTGAGAGAGAACGCAACCCCGCTTCAGTATGAGAACTAACAAAGCCTCCATCCAAGTCCTAGGGAAGTATCCAAAATTCAGAGAGCAGAAAGGAATGGTAAGGAAGGTCAAAAGTACGTAAACTCTCCTTTTTATTGCTACATCTGAGATGTTGCCCATACCACATGATTTACACGATGATCGGCGTGAAAACGCAAAGCCGACGGAACTGGGATCGACAAATCCACCATTCTCCCAAAGTGATCTGTTAAACGACACAATAGGAGAATGGTCTTCAATCCCCTCAATCGTCGAGCTAACTTGGCGGTTGAAGAGATCGTCGCTCAAATCTCCTTCGTGTCGAAGCGTTCCCTGCATTTGGTCCTCCAAAATCTCAGTCCTACGCTGATCACAAATAACCCTAGTACCATCCGAGTTAGCAAGGAAACTGACGGGATCACATGAAGTTAGACCTGCCAACCGTTTGAACCTGTCAAACGTCTTCGAACTTACCGAGAGCCCTTCAAGATAATTCGTGTACTGCTTCTTCTCAAACTGCCGAATATTGGTCTCAATAATTCGGTCAAGGTTGCGAATATCTGCCAATACCACAGGATTTACGCGATGACCGGCGTCAAAACGCAAATCCGACGGACCTGGGATCGACAAATCCACCATCCTACCAAAGAGTGACGTTGTCCACAGAGGTGCATTTGCAGAAAGTGAACTGTTAAACGACACAATAGCGGAATGGTCTTCAATCCCCTCAATCGTCGAGCTAACTTGGCGGTTGAAGAGATCGTCACTCAAATCTCCTTCGTGTCGAAGCGTTCCCTAGGTGGAAGGTTGCCAGGAGCACTGGTTCATACCCTGGGGACTGAAGCCTCAATGGCCTCACGAAATACAGAACATAATTCATCAATACAAACATCTTTCTCCGATATGTTGTAGTCGACTGGTAAAGTAACCTCCACCAAGTCCCTACGACAGGATGCACATCGACGGATGTTCATCCGGTCAAATTGAAGAAAGTTCTAATCGAACCTAATTCTATCGAACCACTATCGATCTCAATGAGAATGTTTATGGTCGGACAATTTAACAAAGTGCGAAAAGCTGTAATGACATCGAATGCGCCTGCTTCTCTAAGGATCAAACCTCATTCGCAATATGTGGATGTGTAGAGAATGCGGTATTGGAATGAGCTACAAGTCTAACATATTCGCTTGCATCGACGGGTTCAGCTGAAGACGAAAGCCAAATCTTCTACCACTTTGCAAAAATTCCAGAATTTGGAAATGAAGCAGGACGAAACTGCAACTCAGTCACTTTTAGTCCGAAGGTGTCAGATAAGGCTGAGTTTATGGAAATTCGTAAAAGAGCGGCACGAAAAGTGCTAAAAAGTACTAAGTATGTTATCATTTCTATTTGGCGAATCGGGATCGTCATCGGAAATTCGTAGAATGGAACGGATAGCAAAAAACTTGAAATTTGGAAGGCGAATTAAGGTTGACAAGTGCAATCGATATAAGGAAGTGGTTTTGAAAGTGTGTAAATGGTACAATATTTAGTACAATTTCAATTCGGAGTTACGAGTGGGTGTGGAATCCTGAAATTTAAAATTATTAGTACTGTGGGAGTGTAGAATTGGAATATGCACGTAGTTTTGGATTTTTTTGCACCTATGTGTACGAAAATTACTAAATCGTATTACAATAGGTACCATTTGGTGTTTTAGCTCCAAAAGAGATAGTAGTTTGGACGCGTATTTAACTTAAAAAATTAAAAATTTTGGTACCCATAATTTACGGTATTTTGAGATACGTTTTTCAACCGAATTTGTTGAACTTATATAGGATGTTTGGTCCTTATTGTGTGGTAAACCTTTCTTGTTCACAATATTCAATATTGGTTAACATTTTGGTATAGTCCCCCATAATGGTATCCCAGTTTTGGGTATTTTTGATTATATTCTTAGAAACATTATCAATTTCATACCTTTGGTACAACCTTCATTTAAGGTGCTATCAATATAATGTTCATGTTTCTACATAGGCCTCAAAGAAAGATTACGGCATGTTCAAGGTCCTAGGACAATTTTACAACCCGAATGTTGTTGTTGTAGCAGCCTTATTGCTTTTACTCAATGGTCTGAGGTTACAGACGTTGGCCGAGTAAGGCTCGGGTCGTTTCGGATCGTAGACCCTTCTGTCGTGGAAACGACCCGAATGTTGTTTGGTCCCATCTAAAAAACCCATCGATTGAAGGTATTTAGAAGGTCCTAACAATGTTCTATGAAAACAAAAAGCAAATCTAAAATTATATCATTCGCTTAAAATCGAAACGACTTAAGAATGTAGGGTTAATTTTAGGGATCTGAATAATATATCTATAAGCCAGGTCGATTTTTAGTGACAGACGTTCTCATATCAGTGGATCTTAATAGAAGATTTGCAAATTAATTTTGAATTCAATAAATTTAATTATTTATGGTGTTGAATTTATATTTACATTCCCACATTCACTCTAATGAATATCCCTCGAAACTAATTACTCAAAACTATTACTTCTGTTGACAATAATTCCGTCACTCCGCCGTCATACGCAACGAACGAAAAAGGTGATTTACATAAATTTAAATTGCATTAGAGGTGTAAACCCAACATCCCTTCTTTCACACTCAATGCCAAACCAAACGAAGGAATGAAATCATTTTGTTTATTCCTGGGTATTATCGACGATTGATTAACCGAACAAAAGGAATTTCACATAACACCCTGACACACATTAACATGCAAATTTTCCGATTTCAGATTAGTGCGATACAAAGGAAGAAATTCCATAATAATTTCCATCTCCACCCTAACTACGTTCACTCACTTCGGGTACCGTATGACGAAAAACTGTCTTCCTTGATTAGAAATTCAGGCTAATTGAGGATATCCCTAACTCCCTCCTGCTAAAGCTATAAAAATGTTGTTTTGAAAATTTAATGAACTGCAGCGACAACAAAAGCGCCGTGTATTTCAATTTTCCCTTGATTAAGGAACGAGATCCTGCATAGATCAAATACCGGCTATGACACGTGACTTAGGGAAAGGTTCCCTTTATTTTTGCAGGGTGCATTCCCGATGTTTGTAAGAATTTATGAGACAACAACATGCATGTCACGGCTTATGGACTCTCTTCTGGAGGGCTAAATATTTCACCATTGCATGATGAAAATCCATTTATGGCCGCCGAACTATTTTCTACTTCGATTACCTATTGTCACCTTTTTATAATCGCGTATAAAACGAACGGGAGAACGCAAATGCCCTACCTAGTGGCGGTGTTAGGGTGAACTATTAACAATAGCTGTACATTGGTTGCAGCTTTACGTACCTAGGAAAACAACAATTGTCCAGCGGTGGTGTGCACTCACCGGCTGGTTGGCTGGCTTTATTTGAACAATAAAACAGCGACACAAAACGAGGTACAATTAAGTCGCAGCAATTGAAATTGTTTTGTAAGTAAACCAGGGAACGAACGAGCGATTGATCGAGTGAGTGAGCACGGGGAGTGGTGGTGTAGTGGCTATTGTTATTTATTTGACTTGCATTTGAAAGTGACATCTGCTGTTTGCGCAGGCGCACACCAGCCATAGCACCACACCAACACCACTCTAAAATTTTGAAAACAAAACATTTATTTTTCAACAATAATCCTTATTTTTGCGCAAGTGATTAGCTCAACGTACCACACATACACACACACATGGTTATTATACCAACAACAACTGTCAAATTAAAGTGACGACGAGCGATAAGGAAGTTGTGACGCAGTTCCAATTTTTGGTGTTTGTGTGTGTGTGAGAAGTTAATAACCGTGCAGCACCGTTCCATTTTTTGTTAACGAGGTTGGATTAGTGAAATTGTCCACCGGACGACATTGACATTACGACGAACAAACAGAGTTCAATGTCACAACAATTAAAGGACAATAGATTCGTTACACATTTCCTTCTTTCCTCTTTCTCTTCGTTGCACCAGAACCAAATTCGAATTCAGCGGAATTACGAATCAAAACCAATTGATTTGGTAATTTATAACCATTAAATATTGTCACACACACACACACAAATTATCCTCAATTAATATACGACCCTGACAGTATTTCTTCTTCTTATTTTCAGTGTTTTTTTTACATTGTGTTCCACACCTTCCATTTACATAGCAATACCTCTCAGTAGAATAATTGCAAAGGCATTTTTATTATAGATTTCACTTTTTATATACAGTCAGGGGTAAAAATAAGTACAAACACAATGTAACTGAATACTTAAAAAAACTGGGCGAACTGTAAATATATATATATATATATATAAATTTGTAGGAATCCTTTTATCGTTCGGAGCTTATGACCAACTATTGTTTGGACTTTATTTAAAGGAAGAAGGGGTGTTATTTTGGAGTTTATAGAATATAGAATTTCGATTAAAACGGACACTAAATTCAATAGATATTGTATTTATAAAATTTTTAAATGTTGGATGGACCAGATGTTGTGGGTGAAGGTACCAGAAGGAGATATTTTCCATCTTCGAACTTAATCTAAGTTTGGAAGAAATATTATAATTTATACATCGACTACAAATTGTCGTAATTGGTCCAAAGAAACTTGGGGTCTAAATCCGATATTTCGATGATGATTTCGTCATAGCAGAAGTCTCAGGTCACATTTCGATAAACTAAAGTATATTTTACCATTCGAAACAGCTAGCCCAGAAAAGGCTTCCTAGATTTATTATATTGAAAGTGGTTTAAGTCCATTTTAGATTCTAATACAAATCTTGGTGTTTTGGAAAAGTTTGCAAAATAACGTAATATTTATGTATTTTATATTATTAGTACCACTTAACAATAGTTTTGAAACAAATCAAGTCCAAGCGTTTGATTATCTCAATATAAGAAACAAATGGACTCAAACCACTTTCAAAATAAACGACTCGTATTTAGCAGCACTCTTTAACTCGTGCATATGGTTTCCGTACACTCCGGCAAGACAGAATACGCAACATCAAAATCCTCTCCGTCTTCTTCAAAAGACAATTATTGTCTGGGTCAGCCACATGCTAAGGAATAGATTGATAAACTGTAGCCTACATGACATAAATATCAGGAGCAAAGTAGGACAAGGGACACCGCAGGTAAGGATTTTATTGCTACTGCTGTGGGTTACCACTATCAATAGTCTCTTAAGGACCTTAACTGACGACGGATTTCAACCCGTCGGTTATGCAGACGACGTTATAATACTTCTGAGGGGAAATAATCCTAACTTGGTGTTTAGGAAGGCTGAAACGGTGTTGTGTTATTCTCACAGGGCATAACAGCCTACAGGCCCTCATACAAAGCCCACAGATGCTGATCCCTCTGCATCATCCAAAGATAATACACTGGATCTATATGAGCGTTATTAGACCAATCCTAACATTCGCGCCGGTAGTCTAGTGGAGAGCAATGGACAAAAATGTAATGTAAAATCGTTACAGAATGTCCCGAGAACATACTGCCTTGGTATATGTGGGTCAATGCGGACAGCACCAACTAGGGCTATGAAGACCATACAGTATATACATCCAATTAGCATCCACATTAAATATGAAGCGGCCGTCGCAGCTTTAAAACATACAGCTATGAGCGATTGTGTCGACACAGGCCACAAAAGACTGCAGCAAAATATATTAAAGGCCACAATCGGATCCTTAATTTGTAGTTTTGAGTCGGACCGAACACCTGAAATAAGAGTAGTCACAATACGTGAATCTATGATAGCGGACATGGACTTATGGGGTAGCGGCTCCAAGCTAGCTGGGAAGTCTGGAATGGGCATAGGAATAGTAGGAAACGAGATAGCAAATATACTCGTCAAACCTATTACTGCAACGCGTCTAGAATTGGGGTCATGGGCAACAGAATTCTTTGGAATTGGAAAAAACATAAAATTGTTATGAGGCTACACAAAAAGGAAACCAGCAGACTGATCGGTTTTTAAAAGTACATAACATCCTGCAGGCCAACTTACACAAGATTTGATGGGAAGGAAATGTTGTAGAGCGTTTGAGAAGACGGCCAAAAGTTAAAACATTTCCTGTGCCACCAACCTTTTCTAGCTTCCAAATCCAATCCTTAGGGTTTGAATGGAAAAAACTGAAGGACCTGACAAACAAAACAGATTTAGGACAATGAAATGCAAATATGACTTCTTCTAAATATCTTCCTTCTCTAGAGCGCACAACAGGCCACTTTTAGGCTTTCAGGGTGTATGTCCTAATATTGGATATTTCAACCTTACCTAACGTAACCCAAAAAATAAAGTGTGGAATGATGTGTGTTAAATTTCGTGAACATCGGTTCAGATTTATATGTTGGCATAGCGTACTGAATTGAGTCCATAATGATATTTCCGTCCGATTAAATAGAAATGGTGCACCAAAATTCTTAAATGGGAAATTACAAAAATCTTTTAAATTCCTTGAAATATGAACATATTGCATATAATTTAAATGCATTTTTTTAAATGAAGTGTTCGTGTCAAAATCTTAAAATATTGGTAATAAATAATAAGTTACGTGGAAGCTGTGATGGTGGTAATGTAAAAAAATGGGTGAAAATGTATTGAAGCCAACGAGTTTTTTTGTGTTCGTTCTTGATTTGTGGCTAAACTATACAACGCACGCACATGTGATCAGTGACTAAGCTGCTGAATACCCCATGGTCAATATGATTCTAATGTATGATTTTTCGATATAATCACTGCCTCCACCCAAAAAGGATGCTGACATTTCGAAGTCGGATTTTCGGTGTTTTTTGAATTTTCCTTATAATTAGGATGCGCATCCAGATAATGGACTAGACTAATTATAGGATTGTAGAGCTCGTGATGTTGCTTCGTTTAGTGTATATCTCATGAATGTGCTCACCGTAGCTTCTTTGCAATTGGGTTCCAAAGACGAAAATTTGGTGCGTAAAAAACATATTTTTTGAGCCTAAATTTAAGAAAGTCCATTCAAATGCAGTGAAACCCGCGTGATTTTAGTTTTTTTACGTGACGGATCTAATGAGCCCATCCATGTTCAATTCCTCCCGATAAAACGGCGGATATAGGTACCTTAAATGTGGGAAGAACTGCAAAAACTTATTTTGACAAATTCGCGTTTTTCTTCGAATTGATTTCACATACATTCATTCTTGTGTTATCATGTGAAAGTAGGTCAAAAATATATCGATACGCGAATAATACGCGTATTTTATCCAAAATCGATTGTGGAGGCACATCCGCGGTTCTTAACCGATCCTTTTAAAATAGGTGTCCTTTTGTGTATTTTCATAGGAGATTACTGAAATCGGATGCGCATAAAAATCCTTATCACGTTGCGTGATTTTTAACCATTTTTAGGGTTTTTGCATAGTAAAGTGCATCGAGCGGCACACTTTGACTGCTAAATTAAACATCGAAAAATTCATTATTATTGAAAGACATTGATTCGGTTTATACGATAGATAACCGCATGCGCATCAACTGATTTCAACTAATACGCGAATTGCATGCTTTTAAATATTGGCAATTGTATGTATTGTAACTGCAATATATTTAGTCATTTTTACGGTCGAAACTGTTATCAGATGAATATACCGATATTTAACAACTATCTAAAAGAAAAAGGCGTCGAATATTTTAGAAGATTAAGGCAAAAAAAAAAAAAAAAACAAAAAAAAACATTTCGATTTAACTAAAAAATTTATTTATTTTATTTTCAGATATCTTCATGCTTTTATTTGTTTTTCGCGACAATTTAACCGTAATACAATGTGATTTGCCCAGTATGCAATGAAAATAAATGTGTTTAACCATTTGTGAAGAAATTCGCGAATTACAACAAATAGGAATTCATTTAATTTATATTTGAAATACAAGATTTAAAATCGCTATAACTTTTGTGCGCAGCATCCGAATTTGTGAACGCGAACATATTTCGAATCAGCATATTTTTCTTAACCTATGTACCAAAAATCATGAATGTGCTTGCAAAAAATTTTTTTAAATTTTTTTATGGAATTTTAAAAAAATTTTGTAATTTCCCATATATCTTTCGTTCAATTTCATGTCAATGTTCTTTCGAAAAGACGACGTCTGTTAGGAGACTATATATAAAACCAAAGTGGTGAAGGGTATAATATAGTCGGCCCAGTCCGACTTTCCTTACATTCCTTACTGGTTTCTCACTTGAATCTGTCTGTTGTCGCCAGACAGGGGACATGTCACCACAATATTCGACAAAGCGATACAACACTCCACATTTCGTTCAGGGAAAGGAAAAGAAAATTAATTGACACAATTTTGTTGGGACATTCTAGAATTAGTGTAGATTAGAATTAAATAAAAAAAATACAAAATTTACTTTTTTGAAACCGAGAATGGGTGGGTCCCCTTTAAAAGAATTTAATTTTTTTCCGATTCAAATTTTTAAAATCGCATAATAATAAACTGGTAACATAACTTATTTATTCTTCGAGTAGCATGCTATATTTTTGGCGCTTACTGTAAACCTTTTTTTATTATTTCAGACTCACAAAATTGTCATACAGTGGTTCCATGAAGCAATTTAGTGTAGCAAGTAAAGTTTTATTGTTATATCAAAAATTCGATAACCTACAAATTTTTATGCTAAGCTTTCAAATTGATCAGTTCCAAAAAAATTACAAATTGGAGCTTCCTTTTATTTCTGAAATGGCTACATTTATTTTTATCGAACAAATATGGTAACAACATTTTTTCAATTGACAGTTTTTTATGATCAAGAGCCTCTGCAACCACTGTGCAAAAGTAATGCAGTAATGACACCCTATTTTTGAGAAAGGTAAATTGAACCGAATATTACCTTGGCGATTTTCTTGGTGTGTTGACGTCAATATCAACGAATGCTATTGCCGTTGGTATTGTTGTTGCCTTCGTTTTAGTTGTGGTGTTTTGTTGTTTATTTTTACAAAACAATTGCAGTTCCTTCCGAATGAACGAAATTATTTTGCTTATATTCAGCGGTTTGAACTGCATTTCTTGTTGTTGTGGTTGGTGTTATCGTTGTATTTCAGCTTAATTATTGAGTTCGGTGGAAATCTACCTTTCGAAATTTAATAGGTATCGTTTTACCTCCGCCTGCCTGCCAGCCAGTCGGTCCCTATAGTTCTTTGCCCTGCAAATTTTAACAGCACAACAATGCAGTAGGGCAGTGCCCTTATTTTTGCTACCCCCATTGATATTCAATAGGTCTCGGAAATAATCGTCTAAAGACGATGACGAGAAGGAAAAAGAAGACGATGATGATGACGACAAAGAAACGAATATTGCTCTCTTTAAAATTGTTGTAAATTTCTAAAAAAAAAACACCAGTTGTTGTATTTTTGCAAACAGGAGGACATAACGGTGTTGAGCAGGAGAACGGGGAAGCAGTTATTTGTTATGAACAACATTCTAAAAAGGGACTTTATTTCCATGAAGGGTTACCAGTACGTACTCCTTCTTGATAATTTCTTCTAAGGGTTGTAAGCAAAAATGTTCGTTACTATTTTGTTTTGTTTGTTCTGCCTTCAGCTCAAGATCCTTCCCTGTGTTGCAGGAGTAAACAATTGTCCCCTTTCTTAAGGGGTTTGGCTTTTGCCAAACTGTTGCAAACATTTGCGAATAAATTCCGTCAGTGAATTAATTCGTCATAGAAAGGGGTTAATAGTAAATTGCAGCAGTGGTCGTAGCCGTGGTGGTGCCGTTTGTGGTACGTGTTTGCTCTCTAGCTTAAATATCTCTACAGATGTCTGAACTTTATAGTAGAGCAATACAACATGGCACATGTCAATCTACTACTTTTCTGTTGTTCTTTCTTCCTTGTCAGCGATTCTTTTCCAAGACAAGAAGGAGAAAAACATGAACTTTAGAGAAAAAAAATGTCAACATGTAAACCAATTTTGTAATTTGAAAGGGATCTCCCTGGGTGTAATGAATGCGTCGTCAGCTGCATATATTGGCAGGACAAAAAATGCATATGTATTTTGAGATTAGAACTCGGAACTTTGAAGCTAATTGCTCGAGGGTGTTTCTATTTAATCATAATTGCTTTGTTCCTCAATTATATCAGCTGAAGGCACGGGGAAGAGGGCTAGGATATTTCCGACCGGTTCATACTTAGAAAAGAGTTTTTTTTTAACTTAAATTAAAAATACAAGGAATATTGAACACGAAATATAAATTTTAACAATTTTAATGGGGACTTTTCCTAAAATCTCAAGAGTACAAATAGTGGTCCGATATTAGGTGATAGGGTGGAACAGGTGTATAAAATTATCAAAATAGGAATTATCGAATATTTGAAGTTATCATTATATGAGGGGCTATGCCTAATTGAGGACCGATATAGCTCAATTTCGAACATTTTTGCATCACAATAGCTTCCTTCATGCTAAATATTAAAAATTACGAAAATCGGTAAGGGATTTATATATAAATGCGTGCCGATATAATTAATTTTTGAACCTGAGATTCTGTTTTTTTCGATATCCTCCGAAGGTAGAATGATTATAACAGCTGGCTAAATCGTCTTAGAATTTCATACTTTGTAGGGAATAAACTGACCATTTCGAATACATAATATCCCTCCTATTATGGTGAAACACAGATTTATGGAGACAACCTCAAAAGTGGTTATATGGGGAATTATATCAGCTGAAGGCACGGGGAAGAGGGCTAGGATATTTCCGACCGGTTCATACTTAGAAAAGAGTTTTTTTAACTTAAATTAAAAATACAAGGAATATTGCACACGAAATATAAATTTTAACAATTTTAATGGGGACTTTTCCTAAAATCTCAAGAGTACAAATAGTGGTCCGATATTAGGTGATAGGGTGGAACAGGTGTATAAAATTATCAAAATAGGAATTATCGAATATTTGAAGTTATCATTATATGAGGGGCTATGCCTAATTGAGGACCGATATAGCTCAATTTCGAACATTTTTGCATCACAATAGCTTCCTTCATGCTAAATATTAAAAATTACGAAAATCGGTAAGGGATTTATATATAAATGCGTGCCGATATAATTAATTTTTGAACCTGAGATTCTGTTTTCTTCGATA
This sequence comes from Musca vetustissima, assembly GCF_032173495.1. Taxonomy (NCBI): domain Eukaryota; kingdom Metazoa; phylum Arthropoda; class Insecta; order Diptera; family Muscidae; genus Musca; species Musca vetustissima. Next base: position 13,363 of record NW_026880575.1, read on the forward strand.
TCCTCCGAAGGTAGAATGATTATAACAGCTGGCTAAATCGTCTTAGAATTCCATGCTTTGTAGGGAATAAACTGACCATTTCGAATACATATTATCCCTCCTATTATGGTGAAACACAGATTTATGGAGACAACCTCAAAAGTGGTTATATGGGGACTACCCCCAATAGGGGGCACCAAATACTACTACAACATACCAAATTACAGCAAATTCGGTTGAAAATGTGCTCAAAACCCCCAAAATACCAAAAATCTGGTGGTACCCTTTATGGGGGCTACCCGAAAAAATAAATCTATGTTTATAATTTTTAGTTGAGAGATTTGGTATCCAATAAGTACTCGAATCTATTGTTTCTGAAAAAGATCGGTTAATATTTAGGGGATGAAAATACTAAATACCAAATACTAAATTTTTGTCGGTTTTTCTGGTCGCTCCAGAGGCCGCAATTATGGCCCGAATTTTACATGGAGAAGGAGATCGGGCCAAGGAATAAGCATGCCTGTTTTCATAAAGATCGGTCAATATTTATCGGGTCAAATGGACCCTGACTTTTGTGTGAAAAATTACAAAATGTGTATTATTTTGGATGAAGTGGACCGAAAACTGATATTCCGGTGAAGGGAATATGGACAATTATTTAGAAGGACTGTACTTATAGTTCCCTGGTAGTTGTGTAGGGTATCGTATGGTCGGCCACGACCGACTATACTGCTCCGCTCACTGGTTTTATATTATGTTTTGATGTCGAAGCTTTCGAGAAAGATTATTTAGAATGGGTTCGGTTATATTGGGTTGAACAGAGGGTTTTTTAAAATTCATCACATATTCAGCTGATTTGTGGCACAACTTAACGACAACTTGATTTGTCTCCCTATACTATCTGGTATTTTGTATTTATTGCAAAGCCCTTAAATATTTTCCATGTCATTGGGGCATTGAATTTCACAAGAATTGGTTTCGGATGTTTGAACGTTTCGTTGTCTTCTTATGCTGTGTACATTCTGTTTCCGACATACCCAATCTTGTTTAAATGTACCTGTGGGGCTAAGGTGCCCTGTAAGAATGGCTATCTTCGTCTGTTTATATTTTAAAATCATGATAGAACTTGCAATATTTATGATAGAGCTTCGACATTTTGCACATTCATAGAATGGGTCCATGTTTTGGTGAAGCCCTCATATAACAGTATCCCGAAATATTCGGCATTTTGTGCAAATTTCGTTTCTTTTTTAGAGCACGCTTTTCAAACAAATTGGCTTTAATTTGATATTTTATGGTTCTCAAATTACATTCAATTATATTTTTGCATGCCCCGTATGACAATGGTATTTCGATGCGAAAATTGGTATCCCCTAATGAACATACATGTCATTGAAAGTTCATTGAACCCTCGTCCATTGATGAAACGTCGGCCACTTGGTAATGACATTTCTTAATTTTGAATCATAAATTCATAAACCCGTCATAATATTTGTCCCAAAGGATTTGTGGCCAGAGTTAATTGATCGAAAGAGTTTAACAACTTCTAATAAACAATAGATATGCAAGTCTTACACTCATACTTAGAAAACAATTTCGAATTTCCCCAGAGGGAAAAAGGTTTGGCGCTCCAGTTATCATTTCCCATTTCACAATTCAATTCACTTCATATATTTCATTTCAAAAGAAATACAAAATTGTTGCCAATTGAATTTTGAGACGTGAAGACTTGTTGTGTCATCATTTTGGCATTGAAATCCTTTTCAATTTCATGCCAGCCAGTCAATCGGCCAGCGACTTGGGACCGAAAACCGAACATATGGGTGACGACGGCAACGTTGTTTTGTTGAATGTTCTTTTGTTGGACTCGAATTTGGTATCCAGCTGGCCTTTCTTTGTATCTTTTTTATTTTATTGTCGCGTAGACATAGTTTCTTTCTCTATCTCGGTCTGTGGATAGAAACAAGATGAGACAGTCAAGAAATGTCAAAGGAATACAAAAGCAACAACTCTAATGAAAGTAAGGAATAGTCGCATAAAGCAACAAATGTCATCCCAAATCTAGTTGTGATTGAGCGAAAACAGAAGGCAGCAGAGATAGCTGGGGTGCACAAGAATGTGCCAAAAAAATAAAAAAAAAAAAAAACTGAAAACAAAAAGATTTGAACCTTTCAAATTCTCAAATGGGACATGGACATCTGTTTCATTGTCGAAACTAGAATTTAAGATAAATCGCTGTATGTGAGATGTTGTTGTAGTTATTATTGTTGTTGCTGCTGTTGCTGTTTACGCAACAGTTTACATAACCTTTGTCCATTTGGGGTGAGATTTTCATTTATGATTACCTAAATCAACGACTTATGGCTGATTTTGGGGCGAATTCATATAAATACGAATAGGTAGATATGCTGATCTCTCATGGGATAAGGGGAACACAGAGGGAGATTAAAAATCAAGCAATGTGTTCGGTAGTGGTAATTAAAATAATACCCTATAGGATTTAATGCTATATGAATGATGTTGAATATTTGGATAAAAATGTTTGTGGCGCAAATAGACAGCCCATCGTTAGTATAGAATTCATAATAATTTTCATTGAATTAGGACTGTAGTGGGTTGAACGGTATTTTCAATAAATTCGGCCGCTGTAAAATGTTAATGTTTTTTAGTAACTGAACATACTTTAGAAAGTAATGCGCATTGGAAATAGATTACTTGCATAATTTATTTAAAAACAGAGGGTGATTTATAAAATAATGAATTATTTGTTAGTAAAATAAAAGTGAAAACAATTTATAGCAGATATCTTAGCATTTGTGAAATTCTAAAGAAAGAGACACAATGGGAGCGTTGAACTACTTATCAATAAACTATTTGTTCTAATAATAAAATTTGATCTGTGGAAAAATCTCCCATCGTTTGTATCATACAATTTCAACACCAACAACAGTCTTATCAGCGTTGAATCTGGGATTTTAGACTATTATATAAAAACACTCCAACGATCAAATCTTCTGTAATACAAAATTATGTTCAAAGTATTTGCAGCAGTCCCCTATATCCCCTTTGTAATATTTACTAAATAAATAATCTCTGATACATATAGGTAGAATTCCCCTTTGGGTTCAGGTATAATAACTACTCCTTGTTATGGTAACTACCCCTTTAGATTCAAATTTGTGTGTTTTCCCATTAACATGGAGAATATAAGGAAATCTGGACAAATAATATAGTCCAGGAGGGTTACTCTGTATTGCGTTGCGAAAGCAAGTGCGATGCGATAGCTAAATGCGTTAAGAGTTCAATTTGGTACTCTGTATCGCTCACGCAAACGCATTCGCAAACTAAAACAAAAATTGGGCAACACTGTCACCACAAAGTAAACAATAACGAAGAATGACAAAAGTAAACGTCAAAAATTGAAAATAAAAACATATTTTTGTGTGGTACGAGTGTTTTTTAAGAAACAAAAATGATGAACGAATTAAAAAAAAGAATTTTAAGACAAATATACTCTCGCTAAGTGACCACGGGTATGAAAATAGAAGTACAAATTATGTGACAAACGTTTTCAAATATTTAATTTTCGTCTCAAAAAGATGCGTTTATGTATTTATTAAACGCTCGTCGTTCCAAATGCATCCACAGCAATTCCAACTCCAATAAAAGTGGCCGCTGCTTTGAAATTGCTTGGACAAGGTGGTTATCAATTTTATATAAAAATATAATACATTACTTTTATCCAACCAGCGACATCTCTTACAGGAGGCCCATTTCAATTGAGGTCATCAACCGGTTTTATCCGCAAATTGTTTGCGCGTTATTTAGCATTTTAACTCTGCAACTGTCCCTTTGCCAAATCGATGTTATGCTCCATAAAATCAACTAACGCTGCCCAGTCTGCAAATATTTTTTGTACTATCCCTAAAATAATTAATTTAGATATAAATAAAACCTTTAATTGTGCTTACTTACATGTTTCACATCCTTTGCGTTTGCTATTTTGTTAACACAAGATATTTGCGTTTAACGAACGAGTTTGACATGCGTTTTCGTATTACAGAGTTCGGTGATGCCACATTTGTGTAAAGTAGATGCGAAACGAGATACCAAAACGAATTAGAGAGTACCAATTATGCGATGCGATACAATTTTTCTTACGCATCGCAATACAGAGTAACCCCCAGTTCAAAAAAAGCCAACGTGGCAAATGTTGAAGCCCCATTTAGTGAACGAAGTTACAAGCCCCATACTTTACACTTTATTGAACGCTTCAAAATTTATTTAGTTCAATGTCAAGAGAACGACAGAGAGGATCGTTCTAAGCGGAAAACTAGCTGGTGGCAATACCACCCACCCGTCGAAGCGAAGGATAACAATGGAAACGACTGTATCAATTCTTACTACTTCTGCGATACATGATGGATCCGAAAATAGTTCCGACTCATCCAACAGTAGTACACATAGTCTTTGGGAGGATGACAATGGTTCATTACCAAAGCGGGCATTGCAAGACACCTAGAAACAAGGTAAAATCTGACGGTCAATAAAGCAAAAACGATGTTCCAGCAAATTTCCGCTGAGGACATTGAAATCCCAACCTCATGACCAACGGGAATCCACAGGTATCGAATGAAGGAATCATAGTTAAGTTCTCTTTATTTGGAAAAGAATTTGGATAAATTAAGTTGACTACGCTTAAACAATCGCAGAAGGTCTCCAGAAGATGTTATAAGTGTTAAACCTTTGGGCATCGGGTCCTGTCGATTTTTTGGTATAGTTTATTGTCCAGTTTTTTTATGTTTCGTCCAGCTTATTAAAATTCTTTTTTGCGAATAGGATTCTAACAACCCTATATAATCCCCACAACAAAATTATTAACATTTTGAATAACAAGTAAAAAGGAATCGGTTGGTGTTGCCGACAGATATATACCCTCCGTCTATGGTTTACGGATGTCTAAGGAATAAAACACAGGTATTATTTTTCGCTTTATATAATATACATATATATATATTCAAAGATTTAACCATCTTTGGAGATGTTGCGGATAAGTTAACCCTTTAGAACCCATTAAATCAGGAAAATGTTCAACATGTTGTGTGGGAGGTTCCGGAAGGAGTAGACCGGTGGGTCTCATCTTTTGATTGGTAAAAATATTACGATATACGATTTACAAAGTTCCCCTTGTGGGGGAGGTACTAGATAAGTCCCATTTCCCAGTAATATACAGGTATGATTAAAATATTAGGTTGTGCAAAGTTTGATTCGAATTGGATGCTCTGTTTGGATGATATTATAAAATTCATTTTTGGCATAATCTTGACCATTTTATGGGGTGGCACCAGGAGTGACCGATTTTGCATTAAAATAATATTGGATTGATCTAGGCTTGGTAAAGATAATAGGTTTTCCAAAGTTTGGTTCAAATCGGATAGCCCATTTTGTGTGGGAGGTACCAGAAGGTGTGGGCTGATATTCTTCATTTCTTCTAAGTTTGGAAGAAATATTACGATGTGCAAAGATTGGATGAAATCAGTTACGCTTTTTGAGATTTAATTGTGTGCACCAGCAGTACAGACAGACGGACGGACGGACGGACGGACATTTGTAAATCGACTTCAATTAGTCTGACGCTGATTTGGTCCAAAGAAAGAGGGGGTCTAAAATCAATATTTCTAGAAGCATCTTTATGCCTTATCGAAGGACATATATTCTCATTAATAGATATGGTATTTACCGGGTAAGTACCGCAGGGGTGGGTAAATAGCGGGTAAATACCCATTTGCGGGTATTTATTTGGGTATTTACTATATTGAATCGGTAATACAACATCTTACACCCTATTTCCGTGTTCCTGTTATCAACTCGATTTAGAATGGATAGTTTTACGATACTTTAAAGACATGTGTAAATACTTGGGTAAATACCCGAGTATTTACCCAAAAATTGGGTATAAACACATTAACTGCCGAACCACTTTACATAGGCGGCCAAAATTTTGCTTACGTGCTTTTAATGTCAAAGAAAATATTGAAATGAAAAATGGTCCCTGGGTCCAAGTTTTGATATAGCCCCCATATAACCGTATCTCCCGATTCAAGGTATTTTTTGTCTATTAGACACATTTTACGACCAAATAGGCTGTAATTTGGCACAGAGTGTTCTCTTTGGGTACCAAATATCCATGCAAAAATGTATTTATGTAGGACCAGGGACGTACGGAGGGGGACGGCCCGGGTCGATCGATCTGGTACCTCCATTTCAAAGGTGCACGAACCCAGGCACATAGACACCGATTCCCAAGTTTATTTATAAGAAGCCGATAATCAAAAAGTGTGTCTACAAGACTTTGTAACCGAAATTTATAGGGCCATATATGTACTTCAATAACTAACCCAGAAAATTATAGTGGAATAACATAGGGTAAATAAGTCTTGATTTAGATTAGGCGAGTTTACTTGCGGCAAGTCTTTGTTTGTAGGAGAGAGGGGCAAGGGGAATAGAAATGAAAAAAAATTGCTCGTACCGACAATTTTCTTGCAATTCGTTTTGTGTATTTCGTATTTGTTGACATTTTATATAGATTTAAATGTGAAAAAACAACAAATAGAAAAATATTTTGGAAACCCAATTGTCTTGTATAAACGCATGAAGCAAGTTCAAAAAAGAACGACAAGAATTGCCGCAAGTAAACTCGTCTAATCTAAATCAAGACTAATAGGATTTCATTAGTAATTATTGTTAAACTTAATCCCAATGTTGTTTTTTTTTTCTTTTATATAATGACTCAATAATTTGTTTAAAGATTTACAAATTTGTAATGGTTTTACAAACAACACGGTGAGGTATCGTCGCCATAAACCGGACATGGGAAATAGTGGCTCATAAATTGTTGTTATTGTTAATTCCACAACAACAACAATAACACGAACTCATTTTGTTAAAAAAAAAAAAAATCTCCATTAATCCAAAACAAATAAAAATACATGAAAACACAATCAACGAAAAGGAGAAAAAACAACTATCCTGTCACCGTAAGTAGGTTAATCAACTGTCAAACACATTATTATGGGAAATGTCATTTGACATAACATAGCAACAGCAAATCTTCAACTTTCCCTTTCGCTGTGGGTTTCACACAGGCACACACTGATCCTTTGGAAAATGTTTGGGACGTTAAAAATACCGCACATTGCACTTTTTTCCCAAAAGGGATATATCCTTTCGTGTTCTTCTTTTTGCAAGCGGCAATCATGCAAGGCCCCCTTAATTTGTGACCAAAGTAATGTTGCCCTGATTTTAATCTCACGCTCGTGTATAATTGAAGGTCGCCCAAGGACGATAACGGAAGGGGTTGAATAAACATCAACAAATAAATGTCCATGTATTTCTGATTACACGTCCACAACTCATGGCGTAGAAAATGAAAAGTGACGTGGAAATTTCTTGAGTTTTTCTTTATTAATGGGAAATCGAAGCGGCCTTGGGGATGTTTTGTTTGCTGCATTGGGTTGGGTTATGAATATAAATTATGGTAGGCTTAAAAAATGTTTTCTACGTACATTACATACATAATCGAATTTTGCACGGTTATATTTTGCAATAATGTCTGGCATAATGAATATATTCGACAATTCTATTGTGTAAACTATTAAAATAGTAATGGCAGTGTTAAAGATGAATAGGTCGACTATTATAAATATTAATAAATAACATCTGGAACCATGGAATTATTTATCCGTTCGAAGAAAGAATTTATATTTAACCTCCAAGCATGTAAGTCATCCAATGATTTAACAGAAAAAGATGTATATCGTAATATGTATATATAATCGTACATCTCCAACAGTTAGTTTTTTTCAAGCGAATTTGAGATTTTGGGTTTTCAACATTGGTCCACTTTTTAGGGTAGCCCCATATAACGATAAATATCGGTAATTTGAAAACATTTTTCAACCAAAACGGCTGTAATTTTGTATTTCAGATTCACATTGAGTAGGAAATTTCACTACTAAAAATTATATTGGCCAAACTGTCTTTAATTTATAGCTGCCATGAATTGGAACTGGCGCCCTTGTTTATACGCATTAAAAAGTTCGTTCCCTAATTTCCCTTTTAAGAGAACCCCACCCATTCTCGATTTTAATTTTTCAAGATTTTCATGGGTTGGTAAATCAATACCAATGCTTGTTAAGGTTTGAAACTTTGCACATATATATTTGAAGATTTAAAACAGAAGAAAAATAATTTACAAAAAATGTTTGTTATTGTTTTGTTGTTGTTTTTTGTAATTAAAGAAAAGTCCTTATTTTTGATGGCGGGCATGATAACTCCTCACTGGAACATCGGAATCCGAAAATTCCAACGGTGTTAGAAAGAGTACATGTTTGGCTCTCGTATGAACTAGGATTATTGACTTCGCTCTAAAATTAACAAAATGGCGGACCTTTGAAAAATATTTTTGGAAAATCGCCGATTTTTGACCAAAAACCAAGTTAAAAATAAGGAAGATCTTTACTGATTGGCTTTATCCTGGTGCATACGATAGCTATACACTCACAGAGAAACGTGTAAAAAATTGGAATTCATTGGGTTATTAGTTTTTGAGTTATCGTGCCCGCCATTCGCAAAAGAGAAAAACGCGTTTAAAGTTTGAGAAGCCCTTTAGCTGTCACTTGATGCTGACACAATAAATCGGCTATATCTTGAGATTTTCACTTGAAAATTTGTAGGGACATTCTTGAATTAGTGTAGATTCGAATTAAATCAAAAACAATTTTGACCCCGAGAATGGGGGGTCCCCTTAAGTCATTTCATATGACGGTTTTCTGATTTAGTCTCCGAAGACTGTATTTTGTTAAGCAATCCTACTCTTATTAGATTTTTTGAATTTTCATTTTTCTAGCCTTCATAGAATGGTACCTTCAATTTTGAGGTATTTGGGTATGTAAAGGGTGCATAGTCCCATTTTCCAATCTAAGAGTCTGAAGATTGATATTTCGTTTACTCCTGTCCTCCCAATGGATTTTTAATGCGCTCCTTATGGTGAAGAACCAGGTTGATTTTGACAAAGTTTTAACTTGTTTTGTTTTAAAATACCACAACATTTTTAGCATTTAAATCTGCCTTAGTTCCACTGTAAAAATGTATAATACAAAATGTTTTTAATGGATTATTCGAAAAACGAGCACGTTGAACGGACTTCAACCTACGTACGAATCCTTGCAATCAAGAACTTCCGAATGAATTTGAGACTTTTCTCGATTAGGATTAATTCCTTGTTCGTTATGATATAACTGTCGCGCTCGATGGACCGGTTGCATTAGTTTATCGACTACGAAATAATCAGTAACGGATTTGGTCTATTTTTTCACTCATATCATTAGCCTTTAGACCTATGGTATCAATATGTTGGTAGTACCTTGCACAATTGATGTTGGTCTAAGTCCATGAAGACCCAGATATGTTGGTAGATTGAGAGGCGATTATATACCTTGATGATGTTTCTAAAAATTCCTTTAAAAAATCCACGCCTATAGCCTTGATGATGTTTCTAAAAAAATCCTAGCTGTGTGCTATAGACTTATACTGGTCAACCTCGATAAAATCGATTTTGTTCCACTCAAACAATTGATTTTATTTATCAATACCATTATAAATTGATTTTTTCTCACATACTGGAAAAATGTACTGATTTTCTACTTCGAAGCCTTTCGAAGTCAAAGGTGTTATGTAAGTGAATTTTAAACTTCTCATTGTTATTTCGATTTTTTTTGTTAATTTTTATAAATATTTGTTGATCTCTAGTTATTAAATCAATTTCTGGCCCATTAGTATCTTTAGCTTTTTATACGAAGGCTGTATTTTGCCAAGTTTAGGTTTGCAGTACAAATTGTTGCCAATTTAAATAGATTTAACAGATTTTTTGTATATTTTTGCTTCTAAAAATGACTTATCGGACTTAAGGGAACCACCCCCCCATTCACGATTTTAATTTTTCAAGATTTTCAATGGGCTGGTACATCAATACCAACCAATGCTTGTTGAGGTTTGTTACTTGGCACATATATATTTGAAGATTTAAAAGAGAAGAAAAATAATTTACAAAAAATGTTTGTTATTGTTTTTTTTTGTAATTAAAGAAAAGTCCTTATTTTTGATGGTAACTCCTCACTGGAACATCGGAATCCGAAAATTCCAACGGTGTTAGAAAGAGTACATGTCTGGCTCTCGTATGAACTAGGATTATTGACTTCGCTCTAAAATTAACAAAATGGTGGACCTTGAAAAAATATTTTTGGAAAATCGCCGATTTTTTACCAAAAACCAAGTTAAAAAATAAGGAAGATCTTCACCGATTGGCTTTATCCTAGTTCATAAGAGAGCTTTACACTCCCAGAGAAACGTTGCAACATTTGGAACCGATTGGATTATTAGTTTTTGAGTTATCGTGCCCGCCATTAATTAAGTGTCCCTTTCAAAAGTTGACTTGTTTCCTAAATACCGTTATATTTCACAAATTTCACATAATTATTTTCTATTTTCACACTTAATCGGTAGAGTTTTGAATAAAAAATAATTAAAAATATTCCATCGAGGGTTAATCAAAACATGTTTGCCTTCATGAGTGTGCTAATTACGTGACCACCACTGTATGTGGTGGTAAATGACTGTAAAGTTGCCCTGCATGATTTACGTGTCGTATGTTGGTCCCAGGATATAGTAAAATAAAGTAGAATGATATAGTTGATGAGCTAGCTCGAGGAGCGTCGCAGTTGTCCGACCTGCGGAATGAGAGATCTATAAAAACTGCAAAATCAATCTGACCGCAAATTTTAATAACGTGGACTCACTAAGGGAAACCTGTAGGTATAACAACAAGTCCCTACAGGATTATATCTCTTACATCCAATGTTTTTTTTTATGTTTTGCATGAGATAGCTATATTTGTTTGAGATTAAAGTTTCATACATTGGTATCTATAGTTAAATAAAACGAATCATACTGTCGGATACACAAATACGTCATGACAACATTAAAGCTCACAACAAATTAGAGACAACTTCAAACCATAAAGGCAAACTAAGATCGATGCTATGAATCCATCCTCAAATCTAATCCTCAATCCCCATAAGAATTTTTATAAAATTATTACTTAGGGATTATTTTGAAAGAATTGCAAATTTTTAGACTATTCAATTTAACGCAACGAAATATCTGTGCAGACCCTTCACATTTGACCTGGGGATCACGGCTCAAAATGATCTATCGTTCCACGGTTTTCATCAATTCGGTTTCATGTAGCATCTAAAATATTTTTAAAAAAAATTTTTATCGATTCCAATGTAATAAACTTGAGTGTTTCCTGCTATACCTTCAATGAATTCCCTCCCTCAAGGCAATTGTAGAACCAAAACACATTTAAATAAATCATAAAAATAACTTCAACATGTTTAACATTTGCTTTGAGTTACCCCCTTTCCCCATTTTGGGGGTAGGGAACGAAACTTTCTCATGATTGGGGTTTCCTTTGAAACTTACATTTGTGTAAACAACAACAGCCGACAACCAGAGAATCTGCAATGAAATGGAAAAAGGAAAACAGCAGAGGAGGAGGAGGAAAAGGGAAATATAAATAAGAAGTGAATGAACAGATTAAAATAATTTTTACATATTTTTGTTTGTTGTTAGTGTTGTTTTTGTTGCTATTTATTGTTGTGGGGACTATGATTTTTATAATGGCATGAAGAGATACAGGGGTTTGAATCAAACGAAGATACGAACTTTTTTTTAAAGAGGACAGTCTTCATAAAGAGAATTCTAAGGTCCCCTATACGAATGATCTGAATGGTATTAGTCATCTACAAGATGAATAGTTTGTATTCTATACAAAAAGACATGTCTGTCTTATATAAGAGTGCATATGATTCTTATATAACACGGTGGTGGGTGGAATAAAATACCTTGTTGGGTATATGAAAACCTCAAAAGGATAAAAATTCGCCATGAGTCAAAGTTCGAAATTATGATCTTTTTTTTTTTTTGGTGGGGAACCTAAATACTTGAAGATATAGCTTCATTTGTCGTTATTGTAAGCATTTTTTTAATGAAATCTGAATATCCGGTGCAAAAATTTAGAACACCGATTCGTTTTTCCTCGAAATTTATTTTATATTTCAGACTTCAATAAGAAGACTTTTTAGTCTTCTAGAAGAAGGTCTTCGAGTCTTCTAGAAGAAGATCTTCGAGTCTTCTAGAAGAAGATCATCGAGTCTTCTAGAAGAAGACCTTTCAATTTTCTATAAGACTTTTCAGTCTTCTGTAAGAAGGCCTTTCAGTCTTCTATAAGAAGACCTTTCAGTCTTCCATAAGGAGACCCTTCAGTCCTCTAAAAAAGACCTTTCAGTCTTCTATAAGAAGAGCATTCAGTCTTTCATAAGAAGACCTTTCAGTCTTCTATAAGAAGACCATTCAGTCTTTCATAAGAAGACCTTTCAGTCTTCTATTAGAAGTCCTTTCAGTCTTCTATAAGAAAAACTTTCAGTCTTCTATAAGAAGACCTTTCAGTCTTCTATAAGAAGACCTTTCAGTCTTCTATAAGAAGACCTTTCAGTCTTCTATAAGAAGACCTTTCGGTCTTCCATAAGAAGACATTTCAGTCTTCTATAAGAAGACCTTTCAGTCTTCTATAAGAATACCTTTCAGTCTTCTATAAGAAGAACTTTCAGTCTTCCATAAGAAGACCTTTCAGTCTTCTATAAGAAGACCTTTCAGTCTTCTATAAGAAGACCTTTCAGTGTTCTATAAGAAGACCTTCGATTTTTGAGTCTTCTAAAAGAAGATATTTAAGTCTTCTAAAAGAAGGTTTTTGAGTCTTCCAAAAGAACTTCGAGTTTTCTAGAAGAAGATCTTGGAGTCTTATAGAAGAAGATCTTCGGGTCTTCTAGAAGAAGACCTATCAGATTTCTATAAAAAGACCTATTAGACGACAATTCAGTCTTCTATAAGAAAACATTTCTGTCTTCTACAAGAAGATCTGCCAGTTTTCTATAAAAAAAACCTTCAAGTCCTCTATGAGAAAATCTTCCAGTCTCTATAAGAGTCATTCAAGTTTTCTATACAAACACTTTTAAGTCTTCTATAAGAAACGAATTTTTACCACAGTGCAAATCTACAACAAAATCAACAACAAATATTTTAATAGTCATATAATTGTTGTTGATTTTGTTGTTGTTTTATCGTTATGCATATGCATCCGAAAAATAGACGTATTACCACTTGTGGCGGGACAACCCAGAAAGGATGAAATAAACAAAGAATTAAAACAGACAATGACACCAATAATAGTGCCAATGTTGATGAAGATGATGATGACGACGATGATACTTTGTTCCCATTGTATGGTTGTTCTATGGTACCATGAGAAACTCTTTTGGAGCAATCAGAAAAAAATGTTGTTCGGTTCGGTGGAAATTATCATAAAGTGTTGCAATGTTGATTCGACTAATTTACAAGTTGTCACTATGTGGCGCTTTAAACTGAACAACGGCAACAACAATGAAAGATTTGCCGCCACCATGGTCGCTACACTAACACTGACACCACCACCACACCACCTCCTCCAAAGAAAATCCTAAATGGCATGCATATTCATCCATCCAGCCATCCATCTATTCACCCTGCATTTTGTGCAAATGTAGAAATAGAGAAATAACAGCGTTCTTCCAATGCTCAGTGGTCGTTCGGTTATGCGTAGTCGTTGCTGTCGTCGTCATCCTCATCATCATCATTTGCGCTGTCTGGATATCTGTCTGAGACTCCAACAAAACAAAATGAAAATGATTCGTTTTTTTGCTGCATATGGGTAAGGTGGTTCGCTGGTGGTTTCTTCTTGAAAGTTCAAAACTTTGCATTGGTCTGTTTTTGGAGGCTCTGTTATTTTTTTGCTCGTCTTTTCTTTTTTTTTTTTGGTTTTTGTTTATAGTTGCTGGCATTTTTGCGTAGAGTTTTTCTAGTTTCTCTGTGATCGCTAATTAAAATCGTTCTCACCATTTTCATCGAACAGTCAGTCAGCCAACCAAGAAACAAATACAACAGCGGCGGCGTTCGACAATTGCCATAACAAACATATTAACCGATCATTGTACTCGCTGCTGTTACAGCTAAGGAACATATGATGGGGTATTTACAGTGGAAAACAAAATTGAGAATACAAATTTCCCTAGATGATCGACAATTTCAATAAGCTATTGAAGACATTATATACCGAGACTTATCCTAAGACCTTCATAGAACCGCTAATTTGGAAATGTTAACAATTATTTTGTTAAGGACCAAAAAGACTACATCATTCTTCAAGAGCCTCTTCCAAGGATCATAATAGGCGTGGATATAAAATATATATTTTTTAAAGCAAAAACATTTTTCCACGGTTTGATCACTTTTAACCGCCACTGTTAATGTTATAATATACGTGGGTATTTGGACAACAAATATTTCTCAATTATAGATATACGCACATACAATTGATACATATGCACACAGAGTTTTTCTCTGTTTTCGTGTAATAGTTCAATTCGAAAGAACTGAAAATATTTAATACTTTTTACAGGTTATTACATATTTGAAAAAATTTCGAGGGTTGCCATACTTCATCGTTCCTGTTGAAGATAGGAATCGGAATCGGTTTCATATACTCGTAGGTTTATCGAGCTAATTTGGCATTCGATCCACCATTTTTAATAAGGGTTTTAATAGGGGAATCCCAAAAATGGACACGGGATTAAGCAAGAAGGATGGATAATGGCAACAAATACAATATAAGAGACGAAAAGTGGATGCTCCGACAAGTGGCCGATAATCCAAAGCTAAATGAACTACTGAAATCACGAATAAATATTTCGAAAATAAATTTAACCCAGAAACAATTCAAAAAAGTTAATTGTAGAGTTGCACTAAAAAAGTCATTCATAACCGCCAAAAACCGGAAAATCCGATTGGAGTTCGTTCAGGAACACGAAAAAAGGATTTTGCATTTTGGAAATCTGTTGTTTTTGCTGATGAAAGCAAATTTAACTTGTTTAAGCCGGGGCCCTAAGCACACAATTCCGTCCGTAAAATACGGAGGAGGCTCTGTAATGGTGGTATGCGACTGCATGAGCGCTGCCGGAGTTGGATAATTTGAAATGTAGTGCTGAAAATGTTGTATTGGGGGCAACATTTCATTTTTATCAAGATAATGACCCCAAACACAAGTCCCAGATCTTCGGGAATATATGCTTTATAATAGTCCAATGTGATTCAAACAACTCCTCAGTCCACGGATTTGAATCCTATAGAGAACTTATGGAGTATTTTGGAAAAAAATATTAGAAGCCATAACATCACATGCATACCAAGTCTGCAAAATGCTTTAGAAGTAGAATGAAGAAAAATTCAGATATTTTACACGAAAATCTATGTCGGCATGGTTGGAAGCTGTATATTCGTTTTGTTTTTCTCCGGATTTCTGCATTTTATGTATGCAATTCTCAAAACCTTCGTTACAGAGAGAGCAAAAAACAACTTTGGAATTGTGTTTGGTTGTGACGTTTTTTCTGCGGCACAGAAACTATTTGTCGTTTTGATTTTCCTATTTTGATTTTATATTTTTTTTCTGTTTTGTCTTGTCTTGATTTTTCTTATTTACTTACATATTCCTATTTTGCGTCATTACAACAATCCTATACTTTGTTAAATTTTCGGTTATGCTTATTACAAAGCTTATTACACTTATTACAAATAAGTGTATTTGACATTTATATCGAAATAATTTGGAAAGCACATATGCGAATTTTATAACACCAATGGAGAGGTCAGTAACAGTGTCTGAAAGAAGGAAACAATGAAATGCAAAACTAGCCACAATCGAGTGACTGGAGTAGACTAATAAACGGTTGAAAAACAAACAATCACCAAGTGAGGGGAGAGACAGAGGACGATACTAAAACAAAACACAGCCGAACAATCAATGTTGGCTGCTTTTTTCTTGGGAGGAATACATTTTTTTTTTTTGTCAAAAAAGGGAGGGACAGAGAAGAAAAAACGAGTGGTAAAGTACAGCGAAGTATGAACACAATTTTGATATTAATGAAATGTTTACATTTTTTGATAAAAAGAGTGGCTTTTTCATGATTATAAGAACAATACAATATGAAAAAAATAAACAATGAATGAAATTATGAATATATTCTTTAACATGTTTTTCTTTGTGCTATATGATCTTCCATAATAAAAACTCTTTGTTTAAGAAAATTATAAAAAAGAAATATAAAATTAAATTTCAATGGCAACCCCTCCCTTTAGAAAGAATAAAAAACCATATGGAATTCTACAAACTCAGCTTTGGTAGATACAAGAGTCCTTCATGTGTGTGTGTTATTTTTCCAGCAACTTTACAGATAGACGGAGGAAGGACAGACAGACTGGCAGGCAAGCCGGCCGGCAGACAAAGTTCGCTGTTTATTTGATTCATTCCTTGTCGTTCAGTTCATGTCTTTGGCTATTGGCACGACGTTTTTATGGATATTTGTCGACGTTGCATTTTCAAGTCATCCTTTTCGGTGTTGTTGTTGCTGTTGTAAACGCAAAACAACAATAAAAACATTGGACATAGAAATAGATTTTATTTTGTTGTTTTTCATTTTTCATAGTCATACTTAAAATGTTTTGCACATTTATGGAGTTTCGGATGTTGTTTAAATGACACAGACGACCGGCGATTTTGAAACCGAGTGAAGAGAGGAAGAGACGATGTAGCGTCTCTTGAAGCCGGTACAAAATTGCGTAAGAAAGGAAGAAGAAAAAAACAGAAGAGAAAAAATGGCAAAAGGATAATGGCCTTTAATTGAAGTTCTTGCAATGAATAACAACAACAACTACAGCAATAAATACAGCATAATGAAATTATTAAAAAAATATGGGGTTATTCCAAAAAATGAGAAGAGAAGGAAGCAGGAGAAGAGGAAACTCATTAAACATCAATTCTAAGGATATTTATTCAAGGTTTACATTGGACAAGAATGTCGCATTTTGAACCGAGTGCCCATTCATTGAAGTGTGTAAAAAAAGACTCATTCCTCCTCTTCATGTTATATTTTATTGAAAACAATCGGATATGATGATAGGTTTTGTCGGCACCATTAACCTCCACCCACCATTGTTGTAATCTGTGTTGATTGCAGCTATATTATCCGCCATTACTTCAACATTCTCCGAAGTAAAGTTTAAAAATAAATCGAAAAACTATTCATAACAAAATGTTAAAGGAGGGGAATAACATGAATGCTTACCGACAGTGGCTGTTATCATCATTGCCGGTTGTTGCGGTTAAAAACGATTTTGAATTGTAACAACAACAACAGCAAAATGCCAGTCATTGCAAAAAGAAGAAGGAGGAAAACAGTATCGCTTCTTCAAATACCGAAGTGAGGAAATAAAGCACTGGAAACGAAAAAAGATTTAACAAAAATTGTGTATACACCCACATCTAAATCGAAGGAAGACCAACATCAAACCGAAGATCGAATTCTAAGCGTGTTTTTATGAAATGGCAAGGAGTCTCCAATAGAATACCAATAGGGTTTCCTGCAGAAAATCATTGGGTATTCCTATAGAAAACAAAAAGTTCTACTTATAGAAGTCCAAGGGATATTTTAATATAATAATTTTAAAAATAATTTTTAGATTTTGACCATTTTATAGAGGGTGTACCAGAAAGTGGAAACCGATACCTCTCATCATTAAACTTGATTTAAGTTAGTGTGATGTTCGAATGAAATTGATTCCTACCTTCGAAAATTGTCGTGCGCCCCGAACAGACGCATTTATTAATCGGCTCCACAATTTCTGAAACGGATTTTGTCCAAAGAATCATGGGAACTAAACCCGATATTTCGACGAGGCACATTTTTATTGTAGAAAAGTTTATATACCCTCAACATCCACAAGGCACGTGGTAACTTTCTAAAGGAAGGCATAGATCACATATAGACGGTAAGAATATTAGATAGAATATATGAACAGAGGATATTCTTCATGAATACAATGAGCCCAAGGACTTCTCGAAAAGGGCCACCAGGTATTCTTATGGAAGACA
>NW_026880576.1:0-32059 GCF_032173495.1 Musca vetustissima
TGTTTTGTAACCTACTTGGTAGGATTACGTATTGTTGCCATCCCAATTTTCAGAATTCTAGCTTTTCCCGTATGCCTAATACAAATGGTACCATATTTGGTACCTTTAAATACTTATCCTTCTACTTAACACTTAACACTAAGCTATTTTTTATTAAGATTTTCAATAAGATTTTTCAGATTTAGATATAGCTTCCATATATAGTTTCGTTCGATTTTAGGTATATAATGCACCAAAGTCCCCAAATTCAAGCCGATTGGTTTTATATAGGGGCTACGCATAAATGCGGCTGATATCTTCATTCTCGAACCTGACCTTCTAGTTTTTTATCTCGATATACTCCAAAGGGAGAATGATTACAACAGACGGATAAATCGACTAAATCGTCTTACAGGGTATTATGCAGGGTATGAACGGACAATTTCGAGTACAGGATATCGCAGATACTATGGTGGAATACAGACACCCTAAAAAGCCGGAACAAATCAGTTAACTATTTTAATAGAGGGTTCCCTTATATAGGGGCTAACCGAAAAAATTAATCTATATTTATAATTTTCTGTGGAGAGATTTGGTACCCAATAAGAACTCAAAGTAACAAATTTCAGCGAATTCCGTTGAAAAATGCGCTCAATAACCTCAAAATACCGAAAATTTGGGGGATACGCATAAATGAGACAAAATACGACTCTATGTAAATATTTTGGCGATCTATCTCAAGTCGTTTAGACGCTAGAGTGATTACAACAGACTGGCCGACGGACATCCATAATTTTACGCTGATCAATAATTTATGTACTTTATAGGGTCAGAAATTATTTCGATGCGCTACAAACGGAAAACAAAACTAATATACCCTCCATACTATGGTGGAAGGTATAAAAATATAAAATAAAACCAGTAAGGAAGGTAGTAAAGTCGGACAGGGTCGACTTCTACTTTGGGTATATTTAGGTGTTTAGTGCACAATTAATATTAATTGGGACGAAAATATATATGGGAGCTATATCTAAATCTGAACCGATAATCACGAAACATAACACACGTATTTCCAGACATAATTATTTACGCTATGCCAAATTTCGTCCAAATTGAAAGATATATGGGGACTTTGGTGCACCGTTTACATTAAATCGGACGAAAATAGATATGGGAGCTATGTCTAAATCTGAACCAATTCGTAGGACCATTGAAATGGAATCTAACGAAAGTAACTGCGTGAAGTTATAGATATTTGAACAAAATTAAAAGAACCCATACATATACAATCTTAAATCTATGTAAAATTTAATGTCAAGCATCGTGCAAAATATGTATAAGATCTATATATAAATGGACGTCTTTGAGCAACCGTGACAACCACCATTTGGTATGCTGCAACACTATGCGATATACATAATTCATTTCGACACAAAATCCAATACACGTTATTCTAGTTTCGATTTGGTACGTTGTGTAATAATTCGTCCTAAGCGGACAAACATTAGTTATTTGATACATCATTTTGATGAAATCGGATGAAAATATATAAGGAAGCTATATTTAATATAATATTTCGTGAATATAGAATCGAACCAATATTGGGAGTTTGGTGCCCCATTTATCTAAAATCGGAAGAAACTATATATGGGAGCTATATCTAAATCTAAACCGATTTCAACCAAGCTTGGCATACATCAATCTAGACCTAATTCAATACTCTGTGCAAAATTTTGTCTCAATCGGACAAATATTGGGAGTCTGGTGCACCATTTATCTAAAATTGGACGAAACTAAAAATGGGAGTATATATAAATCTGAACCGATTTCAACCAAATCTAGATCTAATTCAATACTTTGTGCCAAATTTCTAAATATGAACCGATTTTCTAAATATGAACCGATTTTCTTCAATAGGGTTCGTCCTTGGGTCAAATAAGTAACATGTACCAAATTTTATCCAAATCGGATCATAAATGCAACTTGTACTTTGTTCACACAAATACATGGACCGACAGACGGACGGACATGCATAAATCGATTCAGAAAGTGATTCTATGCATATTCTCAAAAGGAACCATGGGTCTATCTCGTTTCCTTTTGCCTGTTACAAACATATGCACAAATATATAATACCCTGTACCACAGTGTGGTGAAGGGTACAATCAAATATTTAGTTGATTTTGCATTAGTCCATTATAAAGTTGAAAATCGATTTTGAACAATGTTTCTATATTTCCGACCTTTAGCTCCAAAGTTAATATTCAATAATATTCACTTGCATGTAGCGTTAATGTAGGTAAGATATTTCAGATATCTGCCCTTTTGACTTTACTGCACAGAAATAATTGCAAGTGTTGTTTGTGCAGGTAAGTCAAAACTACTGTATTTCAATTGACTTCGACAACCCTCACCAGGGTGTTTTGTATTTTATCCACTAAATGGACGACAATTCTAATTTCGTTCTTTCCTTTTTAATATACACACACACATATATATATTAAACAAAAAAACTTGAAAAACTTTTTTCAACACTCTAAATATATGGAAATATTATAACTATTTAAAATACCATATGCATTGAGAAAACGAACCATAGAAAAGAAATAATACTTAAATGAGAATATTTCCATTTGTTTTGCCCAGACACAACGATATGTTCGCTTAATATTAATGCGAGGTTGGTAATTCATATTTTCATCTTTTGTTGACCATCTCAAGTTTATGGGCCATTAGACAGCACTTAACAACCACCAACATTATGATAATCATCAGTAGCAGCAACAACAACAATGAAATCGACATCAACACCACCACCACCACCACCACCACCGCTACCGCTACCGCTACCGCCGACGTCATTATTTATAATTACAATAATGAGAATTATCTTATTAAAGCACGGCTTGGTTTAATTGACATTGCGGGAAATTGTATTTTTTTCGTTTGTTGTTTGTTTTTTATTCATTCATAACAACCCAACGAAAATCCCAAGACAAACGACAATGACATTCTTCAGCTTTTTGACGGAATGACTGACAAACGTAATAAAGGACTGACATAGAGAGAGACACACACACACACTTGAAATGATGAAAATCATTTTGAATGATATAAGAAAAAAATTGCGTTCACTATAGTTTTAATGTATGTAAATAATCATAACGCCTAAGTGTTCCATAGACATAGTATTTCAGGTTTCATAAAAGAGATGCTCCTAAGATTAATGTAAAATGGCATGTACTTTTTACCAGGTAAACCAACTTTATGAGGATTAATTTGAAAAGTATGCAATGGATTTGTCCCTTTGCCAAAATCTCGCGTAGAGTCGTATTTTGTCTGCAGACAGGACAAGTTTGAAGATGGACTATATCGGTGCACGTTTAGGCATAACTCCCATATAAGGGTACCCCCTTTTTTCGGTATTTTGGGATTCATGAGCGCGTTTTCCAACCGAACTCGCTGAAATTTGGGTTCTTATTGGGTACCAAATTTCTCCACTAAAAATTATAAATATAGGTCCACTTTTTCTGGTAGCCCCCATAAAAAGGCATCTCCACATTTTTCGCCCGAATTGGCTGTAATTTAGTGCTTTGAGTTCTTATTGGGTAGCAAGCAAATCTATGCACTAAAAATTATAAATATATGTCCATTATTTGGTATTTTAGGGGTTCTAGAGCTAGTTCTTCAACCGAATTCGCTGTAATTTGGTATTTTGTAGTCTTATATGGTAACAAATGTTCGTATCAAAAATATTCGGCCCCCTATAGGGTAGTTCACTTATAACCCCCTTTTTGTAATCATTTCACCTGTGGAGGATATCGAGATAAAAAACTAGAACGTATGGTTCGATAATTGACTATATATGAACTATAGCCCGTATTTAGGCCTAGCCCCATATAATGATACCTACCGATTTTGGGTATTTTTAATATTTAGCGTAAATAAATGTATTCTGATGCAAAAATGTTAGTTTCAAAATGGAGCTATATCAGTCTGCAATTAAGCATAGCACCTCATATAATTATAACTACATATGTTCGGTAATTCCTACATGACGTAATCAACATTGGTCCCGCTTAAGGTATAGCCTCCAGGGACGCACTCATACAAATATTTTTCTGGCCTCATATAACTGTGCCCTCTAAATTGCAATATTTTGGGGATGTTTCACCGTACCATGCGTCACCATCTGCCACTGCTTGGTGTTTTTAGGAAATCAAAATTATCAAAGACGCAAAGATATATATATATATATGTTTTACAAAGTTTTGTTCAAATCGTATAACTCGATCTAGGCTTCGTAAAGATGTTTCGTGAAAATCGGTTCAGATGTAGATATAGCTCCTACATATAGTTTCGCCCGATTTTAGGTAAATGGTGCACCAAAGGTTTTGCAAAACTTGGTTCAAATCGGAAATTCCATTCGCCTGATATTGGATTTATGAATGTTGAAAATTTTAACCTTTTGTGGACCAATGAGGGTATAAATATTCATAGAAATTTGCTGAAATTTGTAGTTGGTGTACATAAGGATCCTTGGTTCCTTTGGAGAATATGCATAGAATCACTTTCTGAGTCGATTTATGCATGTCCGCATGTCCGTCCGTCCGTCCTTCCATGTATTTTTGTGAACAAATTACAAGTCGCATTTATGATCCGATTTGGATAAAATTTGGTACATGTTACATATTTGGCCCAAGGACGAACCCTATTGAAATTGGAGAAAATCGGTTCAGAATTAGATATAGGTACTCTATATAGTTTCGTCCGATTTTATGTAAATGGTGCACCAAACTCCCCATATTGGTCCGATTGAGACAAAATTTTGCACAGAGTATTGAATTAGGTCTAGATTGATGTATGCCGAGTTTGGTTGAAATCGGTTCAGATTTAGAGATCGCTCTCATATATATTTTCATCCGATTTTATGTAAATGGTGCACCAAACTCCCAATATTGGTCCGATTGAGACAAAATTTTGCATAGAGTATTGAATTAGGTCTAGACTCATGTATGCCGAGTTTGGTTGAAGTCGGTTCAAATTTAGATATAGCTACCATATATAGTTTCGTCCGATTTTAGGTAAATCGTTCACCAAGCACCCAATATTGGTCCGATTGAGACAAAATTTTGCACAGATTATTGAATAAGGTCTAGATTTTATGTAAATGGCGTACCGAGGAGTCTATGGTTGTTCTATATTCACGAAATATTATATTAAATATAGCTTCCTTATATATTTTCATCTGATTTCATCAAAATGATGTACCAATAAACTAATGTTTGTCCGCTTAGGACGAATTAGTACACAACGTACCAAATCAAACCTAGAACAACGTGTATTGGATTTTGTGTCGAAATAAATTATGTATAGCGCATAGTATTGCAGCATACCAAATGGATGTCACGGTTGCTCAAAGACGTCCATTTATATATAGATCTTATACATATTTTGCTCGATGCTTGACATTAAATTTTACATAGATTTAAGATTTAAGAATTTTACATAGATTTCAATGGCCCTCCAAATATGATATCTCTATTCTATCTAAAGGGTATTGTACATGTGAGCATCTCTTCTATGTACCCAAAGTGGTGAAGGGTATACTATAGTCGGCCCCGTCTGACTTTTGAAATTTCTTTACTGGTTTGTAATTGGATATCGTATTGTAGGAACAATGCGTTTCACAATTTCAGCAATCTAGCATAAAATTCTACAATAACGTGCAGTTCTATTTGATTTTTTTCGTCTGAAAGTTCACTTAATGCAAATTTACAGTCACTTCAATGAAAAATGCAGTTAAATCTTTTAAAATATGGGTATATGTCGATACATGGACATAGCTATACAAAAACATAAATTTGTTGGTAGGAAGATGCGACTCCCAATGATAACGAGAAAAATCAAATTATATTCGGTTAATAAACATGATGTCAAAAAAGCTACATATGGAGCTACGTACATGGCCAATATTTATCATATTCCTATATATATATATATATAGAATTCTATACAATTCTGTACTAAACATTCTCTATTACGGTACTTTAATTTTTTTCTTGTTTCCATTTTTTTTTTTCTTAAACCCTGTGATATATTCGATGAATTGCAATAACGCAGAATAAACTGTACTAACTAAATTTTACGACTTTTAAATATCCATTTTGCCAATATTTCAAAAGACGACGCTTTTTATGGTCTTGCTCTTGACGAGTTTTACGAACCCATAATTCTATAGATGATTTAAGCCGTTACTCAAAACAGAAAAGAAAAACTAATTTATTAACACTTAACGAAGTGTAGGCATCTATTTTTAGTGGTCATTTTTTGTTATTCTTATTTAAATTTGTTTTTTGTCTTTGTTTTTATTTGCTGATTTATTATCTTCGAAATTTTATTTATTTTGTATGAAACAAGAAAAAAATCATTAAATTTTATGAAATTGTTTTGTTTCAATTTATGTTCGTGATCATTTGAATGTGAATGAAGAAAAAAAGCGGCTTAAATTCTTAACACTGCGATTCATTCATTCATGGCATTTCAAAAAACATAGCTGTCGATGACAGATCGTTCGGTAATAGCGTCAACAACACACGTGCAAACGAAAATCTAAACAAAACTACGAGTCGACACACACACACACTCACGTTTCTCATTTTTTACTATTCGATTTCGTAATACCGATACGATGTAAACTGGAATGGTTGGTAGATGGATGCAAAATAAGAACAACAACAGAAATGCTGTTTGCGAGAAGCCAACATGCCGCAAATGAAGTTTGGCCATAATCCCAAGCAGACGGCCAAATGGACATGTAAACTAATCCAGACATTTGTGGTTTCATTGTGGCAAGCAACCGCCAACGACGACGACGACGGAGGTGACGACGAGGACGACATGGCAGAAAAGACTTTTGGCTATACCGTGGTTTTTAAAACAGGCCACCATAGGCAGATATAACAGGCGCTGGTGTGGATTATGATGCTACTTACCACTTATGCATTAATAGCAAACTTTCATAAATTAAAACCAGCAAGAAAAGTAGTAAAGTCGGACGGGGCCGACTATATGATACCCTTCACCACTTTGAGTATATTCAACAGATGATTTTACAATTTAAAGTCAGTGTGAGGCTATGTATGTGGGCTTATTCTAATATATAGCGGATGAGTAAAAGGGTCTATTTATTATAAACCCCAAAAACAATTACATCGCATAGAAAACTGGTCTAAATATTAGCCTACACAACTATATTGTGAAGAATTTATATGTTTGTGTGAACCCAAGTATATTGTAATATCACCTATTAGAAAATCGATCGTCAGAATAGCGGTTAAATATCCTCTGCTACAAGAAAACCCGCGAAAAATAGCTTTAAAAACTGAATGAGCTCAAATATAACCCGAATTAACCTTCAAACTAGACAAATCCCTCCAACATAAGGTGGAGTGTGTACTAAATATATCATTCTGTTTGCAACACATCGAAATATTCACCGGAAACCCCATAAAGTATATGTATTCTCGATCAAAATAAAATTCATTGCCGATTTATGTATGTCCGTCTGTCTGTTGAAATCACGATAGAGATCGATATTTAAAATAGAGCATAGAAATTTTGAACTGGCGTTACTATTGGTCCTAGTAAGCAAATGAGGTATATAGTTTGTCAGCTGAATTGCCTGTAATTTGCCACCATTTGTTCTCATTGGGTATCAAACCTTCCTATTGAAAATGATCGATATTGGTCCAGTTTTTAGGGTATGACTGCATGAGACTAACTTTTATAATTATGCCATGGATAGTAATGTACACATACATATATTTTGGTCCGAATAAAAATATTTTTTGTTTATATATTCTTCAAACAATAAATTCGACAGTCAATGAAGACTTCGCATTCGACTTCCTGTTAATCTTATGAATAAACCTTGAATGTCAGTTTACAGCTCCTATAAAATAGGGAGTGTCGCTAAGAACCTACTATAACATAACGCCATAACAAATAACATTATATGGGAACATAAATGTCCCGAACGACTTGAGAAATTTTGAATACTCCCCACTTGGTGGAGGGTATAGAAAGTTCGGACTTGAGTTTTCCAAAACTGAACCAGTAAGGAAAGTTCAAAAGTCGGACGGGGCCGACTATATGATACTCTTCACCACTTTGGGCACATACAAGAGATGTTAATATCTACAATATTCTGTAGATAGAACAGACATAGAATCTTTGGAGAACCATTGAGATGGAATCGGTAGAAATTGAATGTGCTATCTACATAGATATTGGCACCAATTGAAAAAAAAAACGCCACATGGACCTACTAGAGCAACCGCTGTTTTTTTTTGTTTTATATATATATATACATATATATCTATATATGTATATAAAAATGAATTGCTGTTCGTTAGTCTCGCTAAAACTCGAGAACGGCTGAACGGATTTTTCTTATCTTTGTCTTAAAATATTCGTAGAGCTTCAGGGAAGGTTTAAAAGGTGAGAAAAATTTAAAATCGCGAAAAATTTGCAAAAAAGAAAAAATATTATGAAAAACAAATGAAAAAATAAATATTCATTTGTCAAATATTGAAAATTTTCAAAATATTTTATATTATTCAATTGGCATTGTAAAGAAACTTTTTTTCTGAGAATGCAAAACAATAATTGAGATGAATTCGCGATCATTGTATGTACACGTTTTCCATAAAATTCACGTACATTTTGGAACAAATGCAAGGATGAAAATCTGAAGATTCAGAAAGAGTTCTGATACTAAGACACGTGCCCTAGATTATTCTTCTTGAAAATAATAATAATAGGAACACAGTATCGAAAAAGGTGGATTACTATTACATGGGGGATATTTGAAACCTTGGGCGAACATAACATGGCAGCCAAATACCGAATATTAAGGGATGCCGTTAGATGGGGATATCCGAATACTTGAGTCAATATGGAAAATTCTAATTAGGGAGAATTTCTGCCCAATAAGTATCCCTAATATTAGGTTTGGGAAAAAGAAATCCATTAGACCGGTGGAACGATCGAATTTTACAGGCATGTCGTAACATCGTCCAGGAGCTAAAAATTAAACCATTCACACAAAGCTGGATTCAAAAATAAGCTCAATGGTTGGGTGCCTCACCAATACCAATACCGCAATTTCAGAGCACTATCTTAAAGATTATTTAATATTGGGCTATCGTTATGTGAATTATACATCAACAATATTGCTATGCAAGACAACGTTTGCCGGGCCGGCAATGTTGAATGTTGAAGTGTTCGTGGATGTTCAGGGAAGGTTTAAAAGGTGAGAAAAATTTGAAAATCGCGAAAAATTTGCAAAAAATATTTTGAAGCATATTTGCATTTCCGCGAATTTAGTATCGAGCTATATGGAAAGCACCACGTCGTAGTTCTTATTTTGAGGTATTTTGAGCGAAAATTGGTAGCGTATCATTCCTTTAAGCATACATTTGTCATTTATTAAAATTTTTCAAAATATTTAATTTTTTTTAAATTGGATTGACATTGTATTGAAACATTTTTTTGGGAGAATACAAAAAATAATTGAGAAGTATATTATTGAATGCACACGCGATCATTGTATTTACACGTTTTCCATAGAATACAGGTACATATTGGGACCAATGCAAGGATGGAAAATCAGAAGACATTCTGAATCGAGTTCGTGGCCATTCAGGATATTCGGATTCTAAGATCCATGCCCTAGATTAATATGTTTGAAAATAATAATATGAACATGTTGTTCCTTAAAGTAAATGAAATGTTGATATGCAACGGGAAATATGAAATCAGGTGGTTAAATGCCTAATCGTTTTTCAATATCTTTGAACTTATAAACAGACCACGTCGCATATATCCCATACCAAAAATGTGTATCACAGAGAAAACTAATATACCAGATATTTTCTTTGCAAAAATCTATCATTAAGTTCAGCTGTAAAGAGAACAACCGACAAAAAACCAGCAAAATTAGAAAAATAGCATAATATCTAATTTGATGGTTGTACCAAAACCTCCATCCGATGTTACCTATTCGTATTGAACATGCCAACTACCGATCACACTCAGATTGGAAAACGGGAGTAAGAACCTTTAGATATAGTGCATAACTTCTGGGATGATGTTATGCCAAATTATAGCCAACTCTATGAGAAGATTAGGTCAATGTATTGAAAATGGGGCGAGACCTGTATGTATTGCTATATCAAAACTTGGACCTAAATAGGTAATTTTTCGCAGAAATGTGTCTCACCTCCAATATCCCGGAATGACATATTTTAGCTACTACAATGGGAATGGAGATATATACATTTTTGGTAGGAATATTTGACAGCATATGAGAAATTATTGGGGTTACCATTATATGGGTGCTCCCCGGAAACTTGGATCAATATTGATAATTCTTTGTAAGGAGATTTTGTACTCACTGATCATTTAAAATATAAAATTACAGCTAATTTGGTTGAAACACGTGTCCAAACAAAATACAGAGGAGTGGACCAATATTGACAATTTTAAGTAGGGTTCATGCTACCAAATAAAACAACCAATTACAGCTGATTAGGTTGAAAAACGTGCCCAAAACTCCAAAAATGTGGAGTGCCATTATATGGAGGCTTTTCCGAAGCTTGCACAATTTTTTAAGGAACATTTTCTACTCAATGATCATCCAATATATAAAATTAAATGAAGGGATTACCTGGATACTTGCCAATATTGATAATTTTAAGTACAGATATTCTGTTGTAAACCGTGCCCAAGATCTTCAAAATATGGAATGTTTATTGCTACCGTTATATGGGCAGTACTCTGAAATATGTGCCAATATTGATAATATTTGGTACGGATATTTTCTGTTCAATTACAACCCATTCTGTTGAAAAATCGTCAAAACTTCTCATATTGCGAGGTACGGTTATATGGCTACCCTAAATAGTGAACCTAGGAGTAGTAGCAATGTATGTGCAAATTTCAGAGCACTATCTCAAATCGTGGAGGGTAGAAAAATATTGGCCTATCGTTATGTGAATAATACATCAACAATATTGCTATGCAAGACAGGACAAATATTGGGGGTTTGGTGCATCATTTACTTAAAATCGGACGAAACTATATAGAGGAGATATGTCTAAATCTGAACCGATTTCCTCCAATTTCAATAGGGTTCGTCCTTGGGCGGATTATAAATGCGACTCATACTTTTTTCACAAAAATACACGGATGGACAGACAGACAGACGGACATGCGAAAATCGACTCAGAATGTGATTCTATGCATATTCTCAAAAGGAACCATGGGTCTATCTGGATTACTTTTGTCTGTTACAAACATATGCATAAAAACATAATAACCTGTACCACAGAAAACAATTTTAATACGATTAAGGAGTTAAAAGAAAAATCGGAACAGGATATGTATGATATATGTGAAGATGTTCGTTTCAGTCTCTTAAAATCACTGTTATCGCTGATTGGGATTACTTTCATATGTTGATCCGGCACTAATCTTTTTTGTCAGACCTCTATGAATTTGTCCTACGTTTTTGTAGGATCTGTGCACGTCATATTTGGGTAGAATCGTATATTCATTTCGTATGATTAATCTGACATTTACTTTTTTAATGGAGGACTTATCGATTTTCTTTATCCTCGAGCTTGATGAAAGCTACGATGCACAAAGTTTAGATAGAATCTGATACTTGCTTCCTTGTTTATCGTGGTGAACTTTCTAAAGCGACACCTAAATTGTCTGAAGTAGATTTGGTTCAAAGTCACCTAAAATAGATATTTCGTTTAGGTTTCCATGAAATTCCCAATAAAATTATCCATATCTGATTTGTTTAATAATTTAAAAAGTTAATTTGTGTTTGAAAGCAACTTACCTTAGCATATATATCCAATTTCTAATATCCCACAAATTCGATATTACTCCTTATATAATATTATCAGATAAAATCCACTGTATGCGATTGGTGTAGGCGGCAAATATTTTTTATTTTTTTTTATTTTTCGGTTTTTTATAAGCGATAGGAAGCTTACAACTCACGATATCGTATAATATTACAACAATAAATAAATATCGAGTTTTACAATGCTTCACCAAAACCACACAAAGCAACTACAACCCTGTTTACTTCTTTTTGAACACCTTTATTTTGGATTTTCGTTTCCCCGTAGCAAAATAAAGCTTTTTTGCATTTGAACCCGTTGCTATTTGCCAGCCTGCCAGCCAGGTTCACACGATTTTCAATTAAATTTTTATTTTGTATTTTAAACTCCGATTCACTTCAAATACACTTCACCATTGTTGCAACAATAAACACCTGTTGTATAATCATTTTCATCTTCTTCTTCTTCTTCTTTGTATTCAGAAATCTTTGTTGCCTTTTACTTCTGCTACTTCTTATTTTTCTACTTTATTTTCTTGTGTTGAGAGATTTCCACTATGCACTTTAAACCAAAAAACAAAAACGAAATAAAATAAACTTTGAAATGACGATTGTAAGAATTTGCGAACAACCGTCTTTCGATTACCGTAACGCTTCGTGTCTGCTCAGTAACTGAAGCAAACAAATGAGATTACATTTCAGTTGGCGCATGCGCAACAGGTTTTACTCACTGAGCGGTAGGTAGCTTTAACAGTGGAATCAACATGAATGTTGACAGTTCTTTAACATCGTCGGCAGCTTAACAGAAGCCATTCACTTGTTACCTTACGGAAATATCCCATGCCACTCTCTTAGCCAGAGAGTTAGAGTTAAGGTGCCACCAGCAATTGCCAACAGTTAGTTTTGCTTTTCTTTCGATTTGGCATGGCGATCGAACTGTATCAACCATGTTAGTATGCTACGCAGACAAGTTGCCACATAACTAAAGCAAAAACAACAACAGCAACTCCAATAAACAATACAAAATATTGTAGTTTTATTTACCACCATGAACACAAGTCAATCAGTCGTAATTGCATGGGGTATGTTAATGTACGTACCATCGTAAGTACACACACTACGTTCCGCATTCTGTAACA
The DNA here is from genome assembly GCF_032173495.1 of Musca vetustissima. NCBI lineage: Eukaryota > Metazoa > Arthropoda > Insecta > Diptera > Muscidae > Musca > Musca vetustissima. The sequence goes on from NW_026880576.1 coordinate 13,039, forward strand.
TCCCTGCAGTTTGTGTAGCTAACGAATAACTAACGAAATGAATAGTTACGCAGTTATGCATTACTCGCCAAATTACCACCAATGCGTTTGACTAACGAATTTAACATGGGGATGACATTGCCGGTAGTTAATTTCTACCTTCTGCATTACCTTTCACTAACGATTTCGCCAATAACATGTAGTGTGCTACTTATCTAGTCTAATGCTATTTCCCTGATGAAAAGACTTTATTTATTTTTTTGAATAGAAATTTATTTAAAACTATAAAATAAGTAAAACTTATTATGGAAAAAATAAAGGCTTTTGGAGATGGATTTTTCTTTTTTTTCACCCTTACTTGGATCTTTGGAACTTATTAGCTGCTCTTCAGAGGGTCTTTTGCATTTCAGGTCTGGATTCTGAAAAGAGATAAAGTAAAAAATGGGAAACAAAAGAAATTACAATATTTTAAAATATTACCTATTAGTGTTATTTATATGTTTTCCAGTCCTTTGAAACTATTTTACCCTGAAATCCATCAATATTGTAGGCCATGACCAAATGGTTGCAGTATGGAGTTGAAAAATGCTACCTAGAACAATTCTATTAACTATTAAAATTATATTATTAATGGAATACTTAAATAAACATGTTTCATTTGAGGGCTTTAGTGGTGTAAATCGCTAAAAAAAAATCCGACGCACTTACCTCCACGAACTTTAAATTGAGACTATCGCCAACGGAAAAATAACATACTCAAAATTTAGTCAAAAATAATTTTTTTTCCTTCTGCATTTTCTTCGGAATAACGGTGAAACCTGTTTTGCACTGAAAAACAATGTTGCTTTTGTAGAAATGATCCTTCTCATTAATGATTTCGCCAGTCAGAATGTGTATCGTAAAAGAGTCGATATGCGAACTCCTGCATAACTGGTGGCGTCAGGAGTAACCAGTCCATTTTTCGTTAGCGTAATACATAACGATTTTGAAGCAATTTCTACTTTTAAAACTGCAGGGATACACGGTACTAAATTTACATACAAGCAGTTCAAGGGAAAATTCCACTACGAGATCTGATAAAAAATCTTTATTTTTAAATTTCGGGAGTTAGTTATTTTGGTTAAGAGGTTAATCTCGTTCTTGTGTGGTCTTCGATTTTTATATGGACCAATATTAATTAGTTTTTTCTTGATAGGGAGATTTTCCACTCCACGAGAATTCAAAATACCGAAATTTGGAATATAACTGCTGTTTTAAAAAGTTGACCAATATAGACAATTTTATTAGAAAAATTTCCTACCCAGAGAACGAAAAATACAAAATTGTGGCTTTATTAGGTTAAAAAATTTGTGCAAAAGCTATAATAACTCGAATATTGGGAGGGTGCCCTTTTATTGGGACTAACCCTGAAACATGGGTCAATATTGGGAAATATAGTATGCCCGCTACTTCGTTAGAGAATGTGGGAATTATAAAACATGTCAACATATATATTTTTTACATAAAACTACATATCGCTGGCTTAACTTGTAAAGGCAACAAGTCCATTTTTCTAGAAATTGAGATTTTGATACAGTTATGTATAAAAGGCAAAATACATCGAATTAAAAAAAAATAAAAATACTGCTATCTTATTTTTTATTGTTGATTTATAGTGATTAGTAAACGCGCTAAGTCCAATTCAACACACGTTGCTGGAGTAACATCATGTAAAAGCTCTAAGTCCACTTTTTATTTTGAGGATTTTGAACGCGATTTTCAGTCGAATTGACTGTAATTTGGTATTGTAATTTGGTATTTTAGGTAAAATTATCAATATTGATCCACTTCTTAGGGTACCCCCCGTATAACGTTATCCCCAACATTCGTAATTTTAGAAGGTTTGGGCAGGTTTTTTAAACGAATTGGCTTTAATTTTATGTTTGGGACTCTCATTGGGTACAAAATCTCCACACCAAAAATTATCAATATTGGCCCAATTTTAGGAGTAGCCCTCATATTACGTTACCTCCATTATTCGGTATTTTGGGATTTTTTGTACGTTTATCAATCGAATTGTTTCTAATTTGATATTCTAGGCAGGGATGCGAAATGAAATTGTACTGGCTTTCAATAAAAAGTGTACTTTTTTCAGTCCGATTGTACTTTTTATATAATTTTTAATGAATGTGGAATATATAAATACCCCCTAAAAATTTGTGATACATAAGGAAACATATCTTCGTTTCGTTAATTTTTGACTTCAGTCACCATTGACCACAAGTGCATATATTGTCGTTTTTGAAAGACTTAAAAATTTCTACATGCATTCTGGCATCCTCAGACTGCATTTCTAATTTGATATTACTTATAATTTTTGTACATATTGCAATAACAAAAATAACAGTAACCAGTAAGTAACGTTCAAAAGTCGGACGATACCCTTCGCCACTTTAGGTACATACAAGAGATGCTAAAATATAGATATTTGTACATATTAAAAAACATACACATACCATTCTGAAATCAATGAAAAATTGCATATCAAAAATGGCATGGCAGACTTGGATTCTTTGGTGTCTTTTGTTTTTAAACCGTGTTTGCAACTTTAAGGGGACCCCCTACCTACACTAATTGAAGAATGTCCCTATAAATTTCCAAGTGAAAATGTCAACAATTTTTTAAGATATAGCAGATTTATTGTGTTAGCATCAAGTGACGGCAAGAGGGCTTCTCAAACTTTAAACGCGTTTTTCTCCAAACAGAGTTTTTTAATACACATGACTCAAAACTCAATTTAATACAATCTGCCAATAAATAAGTCAATAAAATTTGGCACACATCAGTCTAGACCTAATTCAGTACTCTGTGCAATTTGTTTTCTCAATCGGACAAATATTGGGATTTTGGTGCGCCATTCACATAAAATCGGACGAAACTATATATGGGAGCTATATCTAAATCTGAACCGATTTTCCCCAATTTCAATAGGGTTCGTCCTTGGACCAAATAAGTGACCTGTGCCAAATTTCATTCAAATCAGATAATAAATGCGACCTGTACTTTGTTCACAAAAATATATTGACGGGTTGACAGACGGGCGGACGGACGGAAATACATAAATCGACTCAAAAAGTGATTCTATGCATATTCTTAGAAGGAATCATGGGTCTATTTCGATTCCCTTTGCCTGTTACAAACATATGCACAAAGACATAATACCCTGTATCACAGTGTGGTGAAGGGTATAAAAAGGGTTTGAAAATTCTGAATAGAATGGAGCCTTAACTTTTGGGAATCAGCTGCGAAATCATTATTAAAATATTATTGAAGTGATTCCCACTGCGCCAAAATTGTTTCAATAACTTCTTGACGTGAAAGCCACCGAGTTGGTGAGTATTTAAAAACAACAGAAATATATGTACCGAAATATTCCTGAAACAATGAAAAATCATCTCTCTCATAGAACTGTTACAAAAATAATAATTAATATCTTTACTGAATTTATCATTCTGATCGGAAATACTGAATTCTGAATTGGCATAGGACACTACGTTTAAACTATGGCAAATTAATCCATTCGCAACGACAGCGGGGGATGGCGATCCATTTCATACTGTATGTTTAAACACTTATAATACTTTTAACTGAGAATAGTTTGATATAATTTAGAAATAGTGCTAAATATGTCATTGGGGTGCTATTGTATTTTTGACTTCCAAATAGTGCTAAAATTAGTACAATTGTACCAACTTTTGCATCCCTGATTCTAGGTTCTCATTGGGTTCAAATCTTCCTACAAACAATTATCGATATCTGTCCCGATTTAGTATAACTCCCAACTATATAATACTGCCAATTTTCGACAATTTGCGGATTTCGATATGTACAAGGTCCTAGCCCAAATTTCCAATAGCCTGTAGTTTGATATTTCATTTTCTTTTGGCAGTAATTTATCATGACATAACAACCATATAATAGTCCCGATCGATTTTAAGTATTTGACTGTGTACCTCATGGTGGAGAGCATAAAAAGTTCGTCTGAGGCAAACATAACGATGTTTTTACTTGTTTTTATACCCTCCACCATAGTATGGAGGGTATATTAATTTTGTCATTCCGTTTGTAACTCATCGAAATATTCATTTCCGACCCTATAAAGTATATATATTCTTGATCAGGGTAAAATTCTAAGACGATCTAGCCATGTCCGTCCGTCTGTCCGTCTGTTGTAATCACGCTATCTTCCGAAGGAATTGAGATAGGATGCTGAAATTTTGCATAGGGTTGTCTTTTGTCTGCAGGCAGGTCAAGTTCGAAGATGGGATATATCGGTCCACGTTTAGACATAGCTCCCATATAACAGTACCCCCCAATTTTCGGTATTTTGAGGTTCTTGGGCGCGTTTTTCAACCGAATACGCTGAAATTTGGTACATTGGGTTCTTATTGGGTACTTAATGTCCCCACAAAAAATTATAAATATAGGTCCACTTTTTCTGGCAATCCCCATATAACGGTACCTCCTAATTTTCAGTATTTTGGGGGTTTTGATCGTATTTTTCCACCGAATTGGCTATAATTTAGTATTTCAAGTTCTTAATATGTACCAAATCTCTCCACAAAAAATTATAAATATATGTGAATTTTTTCGGATATCCCCCATATAAGGGTACCCCCCCAATTTTCGGAATTTTGGGGTTCTTGAGCGCGTTTTTCAACCGAATACGCTGAAATTTGGTACATTGGGTTCTTAATAGGTTCCAAATCTCTCCACCAAAAATTATGAATATAGGTCCATTTTTTCGGATAGCCCCCATATAAGGGTACCCCCAATTTTCGGTATTTGGGGGTTCTTGAGCGCATTTTTCAACCGAATTTGCTGCAATTTGGTAATTTGTAGTCGTATATGGTAACAAATCTCTCTACCAACAATTTTTAATATTCGCCCCCTTTTTGGGGTAGTCCCCATATAACCCCTTTTTTATATTAAAATAGTTATCTGATTTGTTCCGCGTTTTGAGTTTGGTTCTAAGACTCTGTTGTAATCATTTCACCTGCGGAGGATAGCGAGATAAAAAATTAGAACCTAAGGTTCGATAATGAACTATAGCTGATTGGAGGTTCCAGACGGAGTGGACCGATATTCCCCATCTTCGAATTTGAACTAAGCTTGGAAGAAATAATAAGATGGGCAAAGTTCGGATGAAATCTAAATTTTCTGAAACGGATTTGGTCCAAAGGAACATGGACCATGGACTAGAACCAATATTTCAATGAGGCACATTTTCATCGTGTTAAAGTGTATACACCCTCATTAGCCATAAGGCTGAGGGTATAATTATCCTTTAAAATTATTATTTTTATTATGGTTTAAATAATCCGTTTTTAGAAATGTCGGTATAGGTCCACTTTTTGGTATGTTCCCTATATTTTCATTTATAGTACCTGTCAATATAACTATGGTGGAGGGTATCCAAAGTTCGGCCCGGCCGAACTTACCGCTTTTTCACTTGTTATTGATATTTTTAAATAAATTATGATTCCAAAAAAAGATTTACTCTTTTAAATTAAAAATCAACAAAAATGCATATTTTTATAATAAGAGACAAGTTGTAAGAAAAAGACCTAAGTCCATGAAAACAGAAAAACTTAGGAACAGAAAAAACTCCAAGTCCCAAAAATAGCGTGTATCTCCGCAAATACTTTTTTTCATTTTGCCTTTGCGCAAATAAAATAGAAATACAATAAAAAACAAATTGCAGTTACAGATTTAAAATATTTTTATTCAAACGAGGACGACATGGCAGAAATGACTTTTGGCTATACCGTGGTTTTTAAAACAGGCCACCATAGACAGATATAACAGGCGCTGGTGTGGATTATGATGCTACTTACCACTTATGAATTAATAGAAAACTTTCATAAATTAAAGAAAAAAACAGTAAGGAAAGTAGTAAAGTCGGACGGGGCCGACTATATGATACCCTTCACCACTATGGGTATATTAAAAAGTTACATCCTAACAGAAGGACCATTAACATGAAATTGGATGAACTGAAATATGTGACCTTTATCTAAATGTGAACCGACTTAGATCAATCCATAAACATGTCATTCGTTTGTTACAATGGGACAAAATTATGTAAATCAATTTAAAGCAAATATCAATCGGGCACCTGTTGAATATTTGGAGCCCAATTAACACGAAGTCGGTCGGAAATATATGGGCTACATCTGTCCTTTTACACGCAATTACGTCATTCTATTCTGAAAAAATGAAAAGTTTGGTGCACCATTTTGTAAATTGGATGCAAATAGATATGGAAGCTACATCAAAATATGAACCGATTTCAACGAAACTTGTCACATGTTATGTTACATAAACTTTAGTACGTTGTGCAAAATTGTGTGGCAATCGGCCTAGCTTTGTGTTTTAAAATCGGACAATTTTCAGGAAACTACATACATCATTCTAGGCTCAATTCAGTACGCTATGTCAAATTTCGTGCAAAATCAAATATTAAAATATAAATCTGAATCGATTTTCATGAAACTTGACCCACATCATTCTAGAATCAATTCAGTACGCTATGCCAAATTTCGCACAAATCGAAAGATATATAGGGGCTTTAGAGACCCATTTAAGGGGACCCCCCCCCCCCATTCTCGGGATCAAAATTTTTGTTGATATAATTCGAATCTACACTGATTAAAGAATGTCTCTACAAAATTTCAAGTGAAAATTTCAAGAACTCTTGAAGATATAGCCGATTTATTGTATCAGCATCAAGTGACGGCTGAATGGCTTCTCAAACTTTAAACGCGTTTTTCTCTAAACATTTTTTTGCGAATGGCGGGCACGATAACTCAAAAACTAATAACCCAATCGATTCCAAATTTTGCAACGTTTCTCTGGGAGTGTATAGCTATCGTATGAACTAGGATAAAGCCAATCGGTGAAGATCTTCCTTATTTTTTAACTTGGTTTTTGGTAAAAAATCGGCGATTTTTCAAAAATATTTTTTCAAAGGTCCACCATTTTGTTAATTTTAGAGCGATGTCAATAATCCTAGTTCATACGAGAGCCAGACATGTACTCTTTCTAACACCGTTGGAATTTTCGGATTCCGATGTTCCAGTGAGGAGTTATCATGCCCGCCATCAAAAATAAGGACTTTTCTTTAATTACAAAAAACAACAACAAAACAATAACAAAATTTTGTTGTGAATTATTTTTCTTCTCTTTTAAATCTTCAATTATATATGTGCAAAGTTACAAACCTTAACAAGCATTGGTATTGATTTACCAGCCCATTGAAAATCTTAAAAAAATAAAATCGAGAATGGGGGGGTTCCCTTAAATAAAATCGGACGAAAATCTATATCTTCTATATATATAAAAATGAATTGCTGTTCGTTAGTCTCGCTAAAACTCGAGAACGGCTGAACGGATTTTTCTTATCTTAGTCTTAAAATATTCGTAGAGCTTCAGGGAAGGTTTAAAAGGTGAGAAAAATTTAAAAATCGCGAAAAATTTGCAAAAAAGAAAAAATATTATGAAAAAAAATATTATGAAAAACAATGTTATGAAAAAATAAATATTCATTTGTCAAATATTGAAAATTTTCAAAATATTTTATTTTATTCAATTGGCATTGTAACGAAACTTTTTTTCTGAGAATGCAAAACAATAATTGAGATGAATTCGCGATCATTGTATGTACACGTTTTCCATAAAATTCACGTACATTTTGGAACAAATGCAAGGATGAAAATCTGAAGATTCTGCTTGAAAATAATAATAATAATAACACAGTATCGAAAAAGGTGGATTACTATTACATGGGGGATATTTGAAACCTTGGGCGAACATAACATGGCAGCCAAATACCGAATATTAAGGGATGCCGTTAGATGGGGATATCCGAATACTTGAGTCAATATGGAAAATTCTAATTAGGGAGAATTTCTGCCCAATAAGTATCCCTAATATTAGGTTTGGGAAAAAGAAATCCATTAGACCGGTGGAACGATCGAATTTTACAGGCATGTCGTAACATCGTCCAGGAGCTAAAAATTAAACCATTCACACAAAGCTGGATTCAAAAATAAGCTCAATGGTTGGGTGCCTCACCAATACCAATACCGCAATTTCAGAGCACTATCTTAAAGATTATTTAATATTGGGCTATCGTTATGTGAATTATACATCAACAATATTGCTATGCAAGACAACGTTTGCCGGGCCGGCAATGTTGAATGTTGAAGTGTTCGTGGATGTTCAGGGAAGGTTTAAAAGGTGAGAAAAATTTGAAAATCGCGAAAAATTTGCAAAAAATATTTTGAAGCATATTTGCATTTCCGCGAATTTAGTATCGAGCTATATGGAAAGCACCACGTCGTAGTTCTTATTTTGAGGTATTTTGAGCGAAAATTGGTAGCGTATCATTCCTTTAAGCATACATTTGTCATTTATTAAAATTTTTCAAAATATTTAATTTTTTTTAAATTGGATTGACATTGTATTGAAACATTTTTTTGGGAGAATACAAAAAATAATTGAGAAGTATATTATTGAATGCACACGCGATCATTGTATTTACACGTTTTCCATAGAATACAGGTACATATTGGGACCAATGCAAGGATGGAAAATCAGAAGACATTCTGAATCGAGTTCGTGGCCATTCAGGATATTCGGATTCTAAGATCCATGCCCTAGATTAATATGTTTGAAAATAATAATATGAACATGTTGTTCCTTAAAGTAAATGAAATGTTGATATGCAACGGGAAATATGAAATCAGGTGGTTAAATGCCTAATCGTTTTTCAATATCTTTGAACTTATAAACAGACCACGTCGCATATATCCCATACCAAAAATGTGTATCACAGAGAAAACTAATATACCAGATATTTTCTTTGCAAAAATCTATCATTAAGTTCAGCTGTAAAGAGAACAACCGACAAAAAACCAGCAAAATTAGAAAAATAGCATAATATCTAATTTGATGGTTGTACCAAAACCTCCATCCGATGTTACCTATTCGTATTGAACATGCCAACTACCGATCACACTCAGATTGGAAAACGGGAGTAAGAACCTTTAGATATAGTGCATAACTTCTGGGATGATGTTATGCCAAATTATAGCCAACTCTATGAGAAGATTAGGTCAATGTATTGAAAATGGGGCGAGACCTGTATGTATTGCTATATCAAAACTTGGACCTAAATAGGTAATTTTTCGCAGAAATGTGTCTCACCTCCAATATCCCGGAATGACATATTTTAGCTACTACAATGGGAATGGAGATATATACATTTTTGGTAGGAATATTTGACAGCATATGAGAAATTATTGGGGTTACCATTATATGGGTGCTCCCCGGAAACTTGGATCAATATTGATAATTCTTTGTAAGGAGATTTTGTACTCACTGATCATTTAAAATATAAAATTACAGCTAATTTGGTTGAAACACGTGTCCAAACAAAATACAGAGGAGTGGACCAATATTGACAATTTTAAGTAGGGTTCATGCTACCAAATAAAACAACCAATTACAGCTGATTAGGTTGAAAAACGTGCCCAAAACTCCAAAAATGTGGAGTGCCATTATATGGAGGCTTTTCCGAAGCTTGCACAATTTTTTAAGGAACATTTTCTACTCAATGATCATCCAATATATAAAATTAAATGAAGGGATTACCTGGATACTTGCCAATATTGATAATTTTAAGTACAGATATTCTGTTGTAAACCGTGCCCAAGATCTTCAAAATATGGAATGTTTATTGCTACCGTTATATGGGCAGTACTCTGAAATATGTGCCAATATTGATAATATTTGGTACGGATATTTTCTGTTCAATTACAACCCATTCTGTTGAAAAATCGTCAAAACTTCTCATATTGCGAGGTACGGTTATATGGCTACCCTAAATAGTGAACCTAGGAGTAGTAGCAATGTATGTGCAAATTTCAGAGCACTAACTCAAATCGTGGAGGGTAGAAAAAGCTAACTTATTATTGGCCTATCGTTATGTGAATTATACATCAACAATATTGCTATGCAATACAACGTTTGCCGGGCCCGCTAGTATATATATAAAAATGAATTGCTGTTCGTTAGTCTCGCTAAAACTCGAGAACGGCTGAACGGATTTATTTTATCTTAGTCTTGAAATGTTCGTGGAGGTCCAGGGAAGGTTTAAAAGGTGAGAAAATGTCAAATAAGTACCGCGAAACCTCCAAAAACTAGCTTTTATAATTCCCATACAAATGTTTTCTAAATAAAATGTAGAGTCAGAGAGACAATTTGCATTTTGTGTCAAATTATTTTTTTAAGTTTGATAAATTTTAAGTTTCTGAAAGCAACCATAATATTCGACAACCAATTAATATTTCAATCATTTTGTACTTCATAACTCGGAGATTTATGGCTTAAATAACTTTGTGAACAATTGTCCAAGAATTACTAATGTTTTGCATCAAAATAACAATTTAGTAAACATGATCAAAATAGCATTGGATAGGATGCCATCTGATAAACATAATATTATCATTCGAGCTAACAAAACACATGCAGGTTTAATTCACCTAAACGTGTATCTGAAACACACAGAAGCTATGATGAATTACAATATATTTTGATTTGATCTACAGGCAGGGAGAATATGGATACAATTCTAATATTGTAAATGAAGTAACAGGTAAAAAATTGAGCAGGATTTAATATCTTAAAATTTCATTCCTATCTATCTATATATAAATTAAAACTGGAGAACGGCTGAACGGACTTATCATATCTTGGTCTTGAAATGTCCAAAGGAAAGGTTTAAAATGTGAAAAAATCGAAAACGGCGAAAATATTATGAAGCAAATTTGCATTTCCACGAATTTAGTATCGAGCTATTTTGATTGCACCACGTCGTAGTTGTTTTTTGAGATATTTTGGGTCAGAATTGGTAGCGTATTATTCCTTGCTATATTATTCTCTTGCAAATAATATAGTTGCATAGGAACATTGGAAGACGGCGGTAAGAACTTCAACATACCAAAAATGAAACTGGAAATATGTATGGCGCCTTTTTAATATATTAGATCAATTCCATGAGAAAATTCGGTCAAAGTCTTCACAATACCGAAAATGGTCCGAAAATGGTCTTTCTCAAAACTTGGTCCTAAATAGAAATGTTTACGCAAACATGTGTTTTACCCTTCAATATCCCGGAAACTTGGACCAATATTGAAAATTTTTAGTAAAGACGTTTTGAACATCTAAAATAAAACATTACAGCCACTTTGGTTGTAACACTGGACCATATTGCCCAAAATACGAATATTGTGGGTACCGTCATATGGGAGCTACCGCAAAGAGTAGACCAATATTGACAATTTCAGTAGGATTCATTCTACCAAATAAAACAACCAAATACCAAATTAGAGACGGTTACATTTAAAAACGTGCTCAACCCCAACATCATCCAAAAAAGTGAAGTACTATTATATGGGGGATCTTTGGAAGCTTGGGCGAATATGAAATTACAGCCAACAACTGAATATTAAGGTATATCGTTATATGGAGGCTATACAAATACTTAAAGCAATATTGAAAACATAAGATAGGGAGATTTTCTGTTCAATGAGTATCCCTAATATTAAATTACAAGCAATTCTGTTGAATATTGGGGGGTATCATTATATGGGGGTACCCTAAAAGTGAACCAAAAATTTAACATTTTCAATACCAAATATCTTATGAGTATACAAACAAACCTAAGACACCGAAAATTATACATCAAGAATATTGCTAGGCAAGACAACGTTTGCCGAGCCCGCTAGTACTCATATAAATATATGTTTGATTCGTAGAAATTCTTCCTCAGATTCTTGACAGATAAACTAACATTTCAATTTCCTCTTATTGATGTATTTCATGTCTCGGCTTGGCAATATTAGATTTTGTTTCTCTGTAAGCCCTGTATTTCTGAAAAACTATTCCTATAGAAGGTGATATATGTTGAGGCTGAAATATGATACAAAAATTACTTACGTCTGCATCTTCGCTCAAAATAGAATACAGTACTGAAAGAGTATTGTAATGTTTACAAAAAGTGATTTCGAGAAAGTTCCATCTTTTGATATTCTAATTGCAATTAGAGAAATGACGTGGCTGCAATTTGATACTATTGGATCTCAATAGGTGAAACAAATCCAGCGGACCAATTTTAAGTATTTTTATGTTTTCATTCAGGCGATATGGCTAAAAGAAATCATTTTGCATTTTCAGCGGATACGTATTATACAACTTCGCGGGCTTGGCGTAAAATGTCCAATTTCAGATGTTAGATCTATCAACATTGCAAAAATTTAAACTTATGTGGTTGTAATTTCGTATATCACTTTCCCAGAATTTGAAAAAATTCTGGGTAATTTGTATATCCTACACAACTACGTTGTCAGAGTATTATATCATTGTGCAGCCACATGAGTTTGCAACGCTGCGAAACATTGGATCTAAACTCTAATTTAAGTATACCGATCGTCATATCTCGACGAGCTGAATCGATCTAGACATGTGTATCCAGCCCTCTGTCCATCCTAGATCGGTCAATATTTATTAATTTAAGGGAATACCCCTCCCCCCACCATTCACGATTTTAATTTTTCAAGATTTTCAATGGGCTGGTAAATCAATACCAATGTTTGTTAAGGTTTGTAACTTTGCACATATATATTTGAAGATTTAAAAGAGAAGAAACATAATTTACAAAAAAATTTTGTTATTGTTTTGTTGTTTTTTGTAATTAAAGAAAAGTCCTCATTTTTGATGGCGCGCCTGATAACTCCTCACTGGAACATCGGAATCCGAAAATTCCAACGGTGTTAGAAAGAGTACATGTCTGGCTCTCGTATGAACTAGGATTATTTACTTCGCTCTAAAATTAACAAAATGGCGTACCTTTGAAAAAATATTTTTGGAAAATCGCCGATTTTTGACCAAAAACCAAGTTAAAAAATAAGGAAGATCTTCACCGATTGGCTTTATCCTAGTTCATAAGATAGCTATACACTCACAGAGAAACGTGTAAAAAATTGGAATCGATTGGCTTATTAGTTTTTGAGTTATCGTGCCCGCCATTCGCAAAAGAGAAAAACGCGTTTAAATTTTGAGAAGCCGTCACATGATGCTGACACAATAAATCGGCTATATCTTCAACAGTTCTTGAGATTTGCACTTGAAATTTTGTAGGGACATTCTTGAATTAGTGCAGATTCGAATTAAATCAAAAAAATTTTGACCCCGAGAATGGGGGGGTCCCCTTAAACTTCATTTTTGTCAGATCTTCTAGTCGCTCCAGAGGTCATTATCATATGCAGGACATCACATATTTTACCCTGTGAAGCGGATCCGACCAAATAAGATCTTCGTGGCAGTTGTTTATGGTATCATATGGTCGACTCCGTCCGACTATACTGCTACGTTCATTGGTTTAATATTAATTTTTATTGGATTTCTATATTAAGCTACACATTTCTGTAAATCACATAAGAAATAAAGCCTATTTAAAATTGTTTCACGAGCATACTTTTTGCAAACCCTCCGACATATATAGTTTAACTACTGCTTTTTAACGGTTTTATTATCCGCCTCCAAACCTCATACTTATGGCTAATACACTTTGCTGCGGCAAAAAATGTGCTTCTTCGAAATATGTTCCTTTGAAACAAATCAGTTTCAGGCTATTTGGAGTCCATTTACAAATGTCCGTACGTCTGTCTGTTTGGCCGGCTGGTGCGAACGATAACTCTCGAAGTGAGTAACCGAATTCATCCACACTTTGCATATCGTAATATGTTTTCCAAACTCAGTTAGAGCTCGAATATTTGGAATATCGGTCCACTCCTTCCGGTACCTCCCTCACAAATTTCCGAAATATCCGATTTTAATCAGACTTTGCACAACCTATATCAAGTCCGAAGATGGCACCCATTGGTTCGCTCCTTCTGGTATCTGTACCACAAATGCTAAAAATGTTCAATATTTTTAAATTACTTTACCAAACATATATCAAGCCGGAAGATGGCACCCATTGGTCCACTCCTTCTGGTATCTCTCCCACAAATGGTAAAAATATTCAATATTTTTAAATCCAATATCAGGCGAATGGAATGTCCGATTTGAACCAGACTTTGCACAACCTATTATCTTTTCCAAGCCTATATCAAGTGTGAAGGTGGAATCCATCTGTTCAAAAAGGTCAACATTTTCAATATTTATATGGAATGTACGATTTGAACCAAATTTTGCACAACCTATTATCTTAGCCTGATGAAGTTCGAAGGTGGGACCCGATGTTCCACCCCTTCTGGTACCACTCCCACAAATGGTCAACATTTGCACAACCTATTATCTCTACCCAGCCTAGATAAAGTTAAAAGGTGGGATCCGTTGGTCTTCTCTCCGTCAGAACTCAAAATCTTGTGACAAATACTCTCAGATCTCAAGGTCACACACAAACGCCGCCTACGCTCCCACTAGTTTACTAAGATTATCTGCAGTGCACTCAATATTTTCTGAGCTTCGCTTAATTTTTTAAAACTCGCTGAGCTTCTGTACATTTTGAACGATTTTCAACTTGTTTTACTGAGCTTTAATTTGTCTATAAATACTAACTTTGCTACAGGTCGGTCGTACATTGCTTGAGATTAAAATCGTGTCTAAATATGCATATATTATTCACTTATATTCAGCTAATCTATAAAATTGGCATGGCTTCTAGCGAGCTTCTACTCGTCCAAACATATTTCGATTTCCATATATGTGTATAAAATCTCGCCGACTCCCCAAGTAAACATAAGCTCTTCTAGAACATCTTCTAACGACGAAAATTGTTGGCAGGGCAGTCTCCACAGGACAAGTTTTGCTGAAGAATTAGGCGGCCATTTCAAAGTGATTCTCCCACAAACATCATTTCGATGAATTTGGTCGTATTGTTGACGATTTTATAAATGTATTTTTATTACCTACGATCGTATTTAGGAGTTTCTTTGCATCATTTGTCACGAGCTTTTGTTTTGTGCAAATTACAAATTGTTCATTACCCAACGAGGAACCCCCTTATTAACGACCAGGTTGTAATGAAATCTCGAATGTATGCTGGTAGAAAATTCAATGACGAGCAAATTCAATGTTTTTTTTTTTTTTAATTACACTGAAAACAACACATGGTCGCACGTCAAATAGCACAGAATATACTTAGATGGCACCAGGCAGCTCTAATACTCTCTAATGCATTGTATGTATAAACAATGGTGGCCAAAACTGAAGTAACTGAAATTTCAAACCGAATAAATGACCTGCAATTTTTTTTTTTTTTTTTTTTTTTTTTTTTTTTGTAACGAGTCAAAATCCAAAAAGTGATCTATAAGAATCGGAATAAATGTAGCACCCAAAAAACATTCAGTTTATTTCATCCACGAAATATCCACTGATCATCGTCGAAAATTATATTCGTGATTCTTGGCCATAGCCAGAACCTGGTGTGGTAATGATAAACAATATCGGAAAGGGTGGTGACCTGCAAATATTTACGAATAACTCCATATCATCATTATTGGTATAAATTTAAGGGAACCCCACCCATTCTCGATTTTAATTTTTCAAGATTTTCAATGGGCTGGTAAATCAATACCAATGCTTGTTAAGGTTTGTAACTTTACACATATATAATTGAAGATTTAAAATAGAAGAAAAATAATTTACAAAAAAATTTTGTTGTTGTTTTGTTGTTGTTTTTTGTAATTAAAGAAAAGCCCTTATTTTTGATGGCGGGCATGATAACTCCTCAATGGAACATCGGAATCCGAAAATTCCAACGGTCTTAGAAAGAGTACATGTCTGGCTCTGGTATGAACTAGGATTATTGACTTCGCTCTAAAATTAACAAAATGGTGGACCTTTGAAAAAATATTTTTGGAAAATCGCCGATTTTTTACCAAAACCTAAGTTAAAAAATGAGGAAGATCTTCACCGATTGGCTTTATCCTAGTTCATACGATAGCTATACACTCACAGAGAAACGTGTAAAAATTTGAAATCGATTGGGTTATTAGTTTTTGAGTTTTCGTGCCCGCCATTCGCAAAACAATGTTTAGAGAAAAACGCGTTTAAAGTTTGAGAAGCCCTTCAGCCGTCACTTGATGCTGACACAATAAAGCGGCTATATCTTCAAGATTTCATGAGATTTTCATTTGAAATTTTGTAGGTACATTCTATAATTAGAGTAGATTCGAATTGTATCAACAAAAATTTTGACCCCGAGAATGGGGGGGTCCCCTTAAAGGACAGCCACTCCTCTTAGATATACTATCAACTTCAGGAGTAAATACAAACGTCATAAAATACAAATTTTGAAATTTTTGACATAAAAATCTGGGTATAAAAACTGTATACCGATTGTAACGACTTCATCTGTTCGCCTACAAAAACTTCATGAAGTGTGTAAGTAAAAAATATTTTAGGTCTGGCCTTCAGCTCCCGAGCTCGTTCGATCATGAATTCATTCTAAGCTGCAGCTCTACTATTAAGAATTCCTGAGTTACAACTCGTATATAAGGAATTATAAGCTTCACGCTCATATAAAGACTTCCTGAACTACCAATCGTCTATAACAACTCCTTGGACTTTCCACACATTCATAAGAATCGGTTCGTCCTCAAATAATAATTCCCATGAGTATAAGTAGGTCCTTAAAAACATGATTTAACTCTTCTCGACTTCAAATTTCGACGGTTGAAAATCGTCGGATGCCAAATAAGCATGAATGTAATTAGAAAAAAGTCCTACCTTTCGATGGCGCATTGATTTCGGCGAAAAGAAAAGGTACATGTCTGAATAAGAGTTATTAACATTGCACAAAATTTTTTAAAATGGCGCGAACTATGAAAACCAATTTAGTAGACTATTATCGATCATTATGCAGGATAAATAGAAGGAATATATAGACCAACTACGATTTAGGATAGTTATTTAAGTCTTGAATTACATGTTAAACGATGGAACCGATTTGATACATATTTTTTATTTATTTTAATTGTCGTGTCCGCCAATAGTAAAAACACTGTCTCGAGAAAAAAGTTTTTAAAGTTTACGAAGAAATTTGGCAGCCACCTTGCGTATCCAGCTTAAATCGGTTCGAATAGAAAAAATGGAATTTTTGAAACCGAAAATGGGAGAGTCTCCTTAAAAGCTTCCTCGTCTGTAAAGATTCCCTTTGCTTGGCCTGGAATAGTAACAATTGATTCAATCTTTTGAAGTTCTTTTATTTTCTTAATATTTTCTAAAATACAATTTAGTTATTAATGCGCCATTTAAGATTGTTACCATTAGCATAATTTCCCCCGAAGCACTTTATTATGGCAATCAATGTAGTTTTTTGGCGAAGTTTTTGTTATTAATTCGTGCCAGAATGATACAAAACAAAAACTTTAAAAACAATATCGAATGATACACTGACAGCTCTTTAGATATAAAGATGAATAAGAAACTTCTTGCAGAAATAGAAGAGGATTGAAATGAACTTGCTACATGCACAAAGTGCATCGAAGAAACGCTACAGAGTTTTATTTCAATTTTTATTGTTCTGATTCATTTTTGTTTCAGTTTTGTGTTCTCCAAAGAATTATTAGATTTACGCAAAAGTTTTGTTGGGAGAAGCGAGAAACTCTTAAGGATAAATAACGGAGGAAAATTTATGGGAAGGTATACGAATAATAATAAAAATTATAAGAAATAACAATTCCTTAAATATGTTTTATTGTAGAAAAATTTATTGAAAAATCTTACTTTGGTCTTTGAGTCAACCTTCCCCATACCCGATAATAAACTATGACAAATTGCATACAACAATGGAGAATTATGTTGGGAAAAAGTTTAAATAAAATTACTTTATGGTTAATTTAAATCAATAATGGCTAAATAATGATGGCAGATAGAAAATAAAGCGAAACAAGGGTTTAATTTCGAAAACAAAAGAGGACACAGTTCTATTTTTAACAGATAAAACTGATAGTGCAAAATTAGTTATAATGGTGACAAAATTAATAAAACCTAAAATTGTTTCAACACAATAAATTACTAAATGATTTTTGTCAGCAAGATTGATATGTTCGAAAACAAAACAATCGCAGCTTATGGCTAACAATTCCGTCAACAAAACCATTAGCACGAATATAAAAACAACAAAAATACACTTCTTCTTTTAATTGCTAATCATGTGGAAAAATGAATTTTCCATTACATTAGTATTCTGTGACAATCCATTTTGGCTAACACCCATAAAAAACGGAATAGTTTTATTGCCACTAAATACTCAAACACTTGTATACACACCCTCCCTTCATGGACGGTTGGAATACTTCTACAGCAATACCAACTCATTAGGAAAACCTCACATCCTTTTTCAATATGTGGCGTTGCAGACCATTGTCTAGATGAAACTTTTATTTCATACCATTTCCTACAATGAATATTAAACATTTTCCGCTTCTGTTCGGAATATGGCATTCATGTCGTATCTTTTATAAGGTTGGTGATTTTTGATGATATCTTCCCATTTTTTTTTTTTTTTTTTTTGTTCTTCTTTTCCTTCTCAGCTCATCCACAACAAATTTCCTGCTAATTATAGACAGACAGGCAGTTATTGATTTGCTTACCAATACCAAGTTTTACACTGTTTCCTACAATCATACACCATTTCATTTTTGAAGCCTAAGGGATTGTCGTACGACCATGTGTTGTATTGTTTACATTGAATTGAAAAGTAAAGTAATAGGGAAGGTACAATAGTCGATCGGGACCGAACAGACATAGCAACTCTGAAGAACCATTGACAGGAAATCGGACGAAATTATATATATAAATTATATATGAATTTGATTTTAATCTATACATACACACGTTATTCTGAAATCTATGCAAAATTTCGTGTCTTTGGTATTTGTATGAAATCGTACAAGTAAGACCAAATATATATCTATCTATATATATA